>NW_014554606.1:635850-663262 GCF_001313825.1 Dinoponera quadriceps | reverse complement strand
CCCCCCCCTCCCCTCCCCGGGCACTGATAAGAGCTCCTCTCACCGTGAGGAAGGCCCATCGATCTCTCGGAGCGAATCCTCTCTCTCGGGACAGGTTGATGAGCACCTCTCCTCTCTTTACGGATGGGGAAAGACTCGGCCAGCCGGCAATTAACATGAGCGTGTGTTGTTGCGCTATAATTATTCGTTGTCGTTCTGTGCGGCTTAGCACGCTTAGCCCTCCGACAACGAGTATCCTCCGGCGGATACGTGGAACACGCGTTATTCACACTCTCGTAGACGACGATCCGCGCGGAGCGCGCACTGAGATTTCTTGAAATTTCATCAATCCTATGATATTTACAGGCAAATCTCGTCATTGGCCCGAAGAAACTAATGTTTAGATTAATAGATAATAAGTACGATTGTCGAAGACTTTTTCAACGAATACCGAGTATCTCTATCTTGAAGGAAAAATTTGTTCGAAACGGAAGATAATTTTCTTACAAAGGAATTGTCCGTTTTACCATATTTATCGTAGACGAATAATATTTTATTTGGTTGAAAGACATTATTTCAAATAATAAGAGCGTTCTTTCCGTTAAATAATAGTTTCCTTGAGCGGGACGATGGGTTTTTTTACTTCGAACGAATAATATTTCGTACATGTTTCGATGAAACAAATCTTAGTCGAATAAATAGAAATCCTAAATCTAAGGAAACCTTCTCTGTGTGCGTTTTATCGCGCCGCTGCGCAGCGGAACCCGCCGGGCCGAATCGCATTCCTGATTCCTCCTCGCGAACGACGCAACGCAACGCAGCGCGACGACGCGTCTACACCTTCGCGATGATAATGACGACGATGATGACGACGATAATGACGATGATGATGTGGAAGAAGAAGAACTTCGACGCGCGTAGACGACACTCACTGCGAGAAACGGACGAGGTCGCCGGACACATCGGACTAATTGAGCGTCATCGATTAAAACGGCCGCGACATCGCGAGATGACGATAACCCGCCGATAACGGCTGATCTTCGTCAAGTATTCATCCCGGCTCGAATTGACTCGGAGAACGCGACGAAAGAGGACGTTTCTCCTCATTCCGCGATTTTGTAAATACGTTTTCGTGATGTGTGCGTCGACTTGATATTTCCGACAATAATTACACCGTTCGACACTTTCTTTCTCTCTCTTTCTTCACTCGATAAAATAAAAAAGGCGACTCCCTCTTAAAAATTCGAAGGCCAATAATAAGGAATAAAGGTCGAACAACCGTCGACTGTGGATGTCGCCGCATCGATCTCGCGATATTTTCCTCGCGATTAAGATTTAGATCGAGGGGGACCCGAAGTGTCCGTGGCGTAATTCACCGGCCGCCCGTTACAACGGCAACAACGGTGGGTGATTTACAACTGTCGTTCAGCCACGAATCAATGGACGGGAGCGGGCACGAACAGCATGAATACGCCGTAAATTGTAAAAGCGCGGGTCGAGCGCGCGTGCGCGCCCGGCCGGCCGTAGTTTCGGCCGATCAGCCTTCCCTTAAGTCGTAAATAGGAGAGACTATCGCATAAATCGAAAATCGGCCGTCGAAAGCGCGTGTGTAAAATATGCCGAGCTTTCGACGCGCGTTCTCCGCGAAATGTGAGACGAACATTTGTTCCCCGAGCTGCTGAAAAACAACGCTCCCTTTGCACTCTCAATTAATCTCCGATGCACTCGATTAAGCCGCTGATTTAATCTCCTTCATCTGCCTCGACGCAAAAATTGGTTGATTTTTCATTCGTTTAGTCCGCGCGCACGGGGAATATATATTTTATATTTTATCTCGATGTGTATATATATGTGTGTGTGTGTGTGTGTGTATGGGAGTGTGCATGTGTGCGCGCGTGGAATTCCGGGGGGATGCTCGCGGATTCGCGGCTGTAAATTTCGCCGTTCGGCGAATAAACTCGCGATTTCCATAATTCTCCGTATGTCCGCTTATGCGCCGATGCGCTTGACGTAATTGCCATCCTATATCGGTAATTGCCGCTCGACGGAGATACGCGGTGTATCCCGAAACAACGCGGACCTCCGAGCGTGTATACTTTCACTCGTCGTGATAGGCCCCTCGATTCGTCTCGTTAAGTAAAAGCGACGAAACGCGCCGGTTCATCATCATTATAGAGACTCGGACACGAAATCTCCCCCTCCCTCGATTCGTTAATCGGCGCTGCGTGCTCGAACGACGCTCGAACGGCTCTCGAAAACGCGCGGGGATTTCTACTTTTTCAACGCGTTCCCATCCTTGTTAAACGTTAAACGGCCCATTAACGTCATTATTCACGCGTTATTATGCCGAATAAAAGTATCCCGATCGGTCTCCATCGGACGTCACTCGGACGCGCGTCCAATGCAGACACGCTCGCATGAAAGTTCATCCTATTTCGTTCCGTCCTCTCGCGTTTTCCGCGGCGAGCGATAAATAAACGCAGAAATTTCGGCGTTAATCCTCGGCGTTGCATTCGCGAGCGATTTCGAAACACACGCGGAAATCGAGTTTGCCGGATTACGAAATAAAAACTTTCGCTCCGANATCAAAAGCCCCCCTCCCCCTCCCCCTACCGCCCCCCGTATACGCTCCGCTTCTATTTGACATAGCATTAAGCGTCAGTTATGACGAGATTTTCCCTTATTTAATGAGGATTACATCCGTGCGACGGTTTGAGCAGGAAACTGGCTTGCGAGCCAGCGCATTTCGCGCTAAGCGCTTGACGGGATCAAGTGGGATCAATCGTATTCAACGCCGACTCCGCCAACTCGGATCGTGAAACGCTTAATCGCATGCGCGCGGTTTTACGTTGTTATCGCAGTAATCACGGGGAATATTGCAACACCGCTTACGTATTCGCAAAACTCGTGTCCATCGTCAGTCCGGACAGCGAAAAGATTTCTTGAGAGTATTCATTATCTATATGTCCAGCAAATAGCAATTAATAATCCCTAACGAATATTCCCGCTGTCCAGACAAATTATCCGCTCTCTAAATTTCCCTCTCGCTCTCACTATGTTGACAAACATCTGCTGTTCTGGCAAAATTGGTTTCCTCCGTGCACACACACACACACACACACGCATGACGATTTTTTCTTCTCACGTTCCAGTGACCGATGAAAGAAAGAAACCGTTTGCGCGCGGCAGTTCGCCGTAATGAGGAGGCACACAAACGCGCGCGCAAAAGTCGCCGGCAATTTTGCCGCGGCGACAAAGCCGAGGAAGAGCGCCATGCCGCGCCATGCCGCGTCCTTAATTAGCATCCTTTGCGTAATATTCAATTAAGTCCGCGGCACGTCGATCGCGTTACCTCACGCTTTCTACAGAGTTCGCCTGTTCGCGCGAGGGTGGGAGGGAGGAGGAGCGGCACGTTCCTCGGTGGCGCGTCCTGTCTCGCAACCGCGCGCGGTATCGCGCGGATCGCGTGGCAAATAATAAGTCCGGCGATAATAAATCAGCTCGCACCCTCGCGAGGAGAATGGAGAACGCAGACATTGGAAGGCCGCGTAGAACCCGGGGGGGGTCAACGACCCTGTTTCACAGTCGCGTCGTTTAGCGAGCCCGCGAGGATCCGGCGAGAATTTCCCCGACGCGCGACGTGCAACCGGCAAAAATGGAAATAGAATGGACGCTCTACGAGGGATCGGAGGATCGAACTCGAGTTCGGGAAGGAGAGGCTCAAACGATTATGTGTGAATATCGAGTCGGTCGAAAAGTTCGGCGCGATGTTCCGGCTCGATGATCACACCCCACGCTCTGTTCTGTTCATTTGTCACGCAACCGATGTTTGACAAGATGGGTGAAAGAAGCGAGCAATAACACGAGAGATTTCTCAAGAAGAGAAACAGTGCGTGCATGCGCGGAAAATAAACGAAAACGTTGGGGTCAATCTGACCCCGCCTTACCATTACAGGCTTAAGTTCATCTTCGGATGCTTCGTACATGATTCAGCATCTGAATGTGAACTCGAGACTATTTTAAATATAAAATCCGATCACGAATACCCTATCAGACGCGTGAACATTCGCGAGAAGCGTCCTCCTTTGAAGCGTCATCCCTCGACAAAAAAGATTTATTAACACTTAATAACGGGCGTTTCGGCCGCAATGTTGTAACACGATGTGCATAACAGCGTTGCGCGCGAAACGTTATACACCGCGACTCGAAAGCCGTACACACGAGGCCGCCGGCTGGACTTTCTTCCCGATGCGACGGTTAACAACGCACCGTCTGCACCGGGAAACGATACACGTCTTGCCACGCTATGTAACAATTAATACAGGACCGTACCGCGACCATTTCCCGCAAAATGATCGGGTATTACGCGTGCGTTACGCCACCCGGAACTTCCTCGCTCTACAAATCCGGGCGTACCGGTTAACCGCGTCTTCCATAACAGCAGTTTCTCGCGCGGAACCTTAATATTCATATATATGTGTGTGTGTGTGTGGGAGAGCATGCACGGATGTGTATTAAATAACCAGGCCTTTCGGGAACTCCGACTTTCGCGGATCCACGCGATTACCGCCGTTATCGTCATTTGTTAACAGAAGATTGCTACGGCGGAGAAACGTTCCGGGTGGCATACATTTTTGAAAGACGTCTCAAAGACGTCTCCGGAAGGTGTCTAAAAATCAATGAGACGTCTTCCGGATGGAATTCCGGATCGTCCGAAATACTCGTGTCGTACACGGAGGAAACAAGTTTCGCTAGATGACGACGATGCGCAAGATGAGATGCGTTCTTCAACGTTCCTCTTCGAGCGATTCCTCGCCGATCCGTTGAAATCACAGGCGGATATAAAACCGCGCGCGCGGGCCTCTCTCGTGCAAGTCACTGTCACTCGATTTCGCCTGCCGACGACGATTGTGTCGTGGAATATTCGCGAGGCCGCATGCTCATCGATAAACAAGCTTACGATGCAATTTTCAAACGCGTCCCGCAGCGGTGATTTACTTCGCTCTCTCTCTCTCTCTCGGACCTTCGGACCTTTTTCGAAAATCGCTGACGACACTCGCATATCGCCCCGGTATTGTCGATTTTCCCGTTAATTTCTGTGTCGCAACGATCGCTCGCGCGGAAACATACAGAGAGGAACGACGAAATATGTATGTTTCTCCGCTTTGCGCGGAGGAAAAAGATTTGTCGGCTTGTTAATAGGATTTCTTCGATCAAGACGGATTCGAAATGGAGCGAAGAACCTGGCCGTGTGAAATTATGCTGTTCGTATCGAGGAAAACCAAGTCCGGTGAGCACGTGTAATCCAAATCCGAAGGAAACTTCTTCCCCCCGTGCAAGTTAATTCGCTCGTCGGACTCGTTGGAATCCCGTCGCCTCCGCTGCGAATCGCGTCTCGCGATCGAGTGAGGTGCGCGCGCGACCACTCGGCA
Organism: Dinoponera quadriceps; assembly: GCF_001313825.1. Lineage (NCBI taxonomy): Eukaryota > Metazoa > Arthropoda > Insecta > Hymenoptera > Formicidae > Dinoponera > Dinoponera quadriceps. The sequence goes on along the minus strand of NW_014554606.1, from coordinate 657,851 downwards.
GATTTTTGATCGACAACACGCGGCGCGCGAGAGAGCGCGAAGGGTCAGTCGTCTTCATCGTTAGGGCGTCGTATGAGACGACCCGGCATTGGGGATCGATACTTTCCAGAGAAGATTTTTCGTTCGTACGAGGCGCCGCCTCTCCTATCGATCTGATTCAAATTCAAGTACGTAGACCGCGCGCGCGCGCGGACGTGTGAAACTTTCCTCGGCTGAATGAACGGAGCGATTCACGCGTCATTTTTTCCCCTCTGATCTGATTTACCGAATTCCGCGGTAACTCTCTCTCTCTCTCTCTCTCTCCCTTTCTCAGCGGAAGTACGCCGGTCTCAATCGCTCAAGGTCGATCACAATTAAGTTAGGAATCGGAACGACGGGAAAAACATCGTTACGAAAATAAAGTCCTCGAGACTCGAGAGTGGTGACGGTATAATTCAGGAGGAGAAATGCATCCCCCCTGTGCCGCCCTGCTCGGCGCTGCTTTTTAATCAGTTCGCACGCGAGTGTGTTTCCGTGTCTTACTATCGCTATTAATTAACATACACACCGCCATTAGGCGACGGCATGCATCGCTCCCTTTCCGCTTCGGCTCGATCGCGCGCGCCGGCGAGAGATCGGCGAGAAATCCTGCCGACGGAGCGAAATCATTTCCTCGGACAGGCGGCTGCGCGTCTCTCGACGAGAGTCATCATCACGGATGCGAATCACGAGCGCAATCGATCGATCGACAAGGTCGTTCTCCGGATGCAACGCAACAGTCACCCCCGACGGTGCGCACACCTCGCGGCCGAGCGGGCCGAGCCGGGACTCGAGCGGCGAACTCGAGAACGAACTCTCGACCGCTCGGTCTTAACTCCGGCCGTCCCTCGTGAAGGAAACTCCACCGGAAAAAATCTACCGTCACCCTCGGCGTGTCGTAAATGTCGGAGGGTGAGCGTTCACCGAGCGGGAATCACGCCGGTGCCGCTCCGGAGGGTTCCCGCGTCGGAGGCGAGATAGATCGGAGAACACTGAGTAAAGACGCAAGAAGAGGAAGAGTGAGGAACGAGAGAGAGAAATAGGGGAAGAAAACAGAGAGAAACGGAGGGAGAAGAGAGAGAGAGAGAGATAGATAAATCGCCGCCGGCAGCCCTCGCGTAATCGCCACGACGACGACGACACGGAGAGGGTGGTCCGTCGTCGATCGTCCTCGTCTTACCTGTCTCGCGACGGAGGCGCGCGATGTCGCGATGCTCAGCGGCAGCATTGACGGCGGGCCCCGCGAGCGGCTCACCGCGAAAGGTGTTGCGGTGGAGGGTAGCCCGAGGGTAGACGCGCGCGCGCGCGTGATCGCGTTCTTCTGGCCGCAGTCGCAACACCACGTCGTCGTCGTCGGTCTCGCCCTCCGCTCTCCTCCGCTCGGCTCCCGACTCCGGTGCCCGCGTCCTCGCGCGAACACGAACGCGTCCTCACTGGCGCGGGGTCGCCCGCCGCGACTTATAGCGCCCGCGGCCGCGGAATACGCTTCGAGCTGGTCACTCCGGGAGGCGGGGGAGGCGCGGGCGCCGTTGACCAACACGCGGCGTTCCCGCTCGCCGCCTTTCTCCCCCGCCGCCGGTGGAAAGTATCCTCACCGGGGACACCTTGACTCATCTCTTTCTCTCTCTCTCTCTCTCTCTCTGTCTCGACTCTTCGAGGGGGAGTGAAAGAGTGAGAGAGAGAGAGAGAGAGAGAGAGAGAGCATTATGTTACTGCGTGCGTTCTGGAATATTATCCTCTCGAACGCGCGAAAAGCGCACGATTATAATAATGTTAAAGTATGTTATTGAGCGATCAGGAGAAACTTGAAAACAGTGAATGCAGGTGAAAACGATGCAATTAATATGATGTGAATGAGAGCCAATTAGGGGAGCTTTGGTGCTTGATAAAAGAAATAGAAAGGAGAAGATGAGCGCTCATTGTAATTCGAGGAGGCAAACCTTTGGCATCGTCTGTAAATATCTAAGGTTTCCTAGAGTTATTCCACACCGATTTTGCATTGCCTGTTAAAAAAAAAAAAGGAAAGAAAAGAGCTAAATTCTCAGTTTTTTCTCAGTCAAATGTAAGATAAAGAGCGCGATTCAAAGAGCTACGTGTGTCATTATAATCAAATCAGTGTGCGACAGGTGTCACAGTCCCGTATGAGATCTGAAGCGGAGTACAGGGCACTCGAAACGTCTGCGAAGATTAATCTATATGGGAGGGAGAAAGGTAAAAGTTAAAAACTAGAAACTAAGGCTTATCGCACATCTCGACCCGGTGCACCTGTAAGTTCGCGCAGACTAGGTTCGAGCCAACGAGCTGAAATAACCGGAGAATCTACGCGGTCACACTTAACGGAACTAATCGCACTGACTTTGTTACAAACCAAGTTACAAACGATAAGTTCCGAAGGCGAACCGGAGACTCGGAGGATCAATTTCGCCGACGTCACACTGGCTCGTCTCTCACACGTTTGCGGACATATTTAGAGGAAGAGAGGGAAACGCGACACGGCATTTCGTGACGAAAAAGCGTCAACTTTCTCGCTGGAGAGTCGTTGTCGTGCGATCCGAGCGATCTGTCGAGCGCAATCGAACACCTGAGCCGGTTCAAAAGCGCACCCGCGAGCCTCGCACGCAACAACACCCACGTGTTCTCCACCCTCTTCCGCCCTCTCGGCGAGGCTGCGCAGATACCTGTGACAGGTGGGATCGCCGCGGAATACACAGCGTGTTACGTATAAAAGGGCCGCATATCTATAATCGAACCTCTCTCCGGGTGAGGTTGTTCATTCATTCATTAACCTCTTCCCGTACTTTAGCGAGTCAGACTCGCGATGAAGATTTTTGCCCAAACATGAATATCGCGAGTCTGACTCGCGAACAGTTACTTGGGCCAAACATCGCGAGTCTGACTCGCGAAGAGATACTTGGGCCAAACATAAATATCGCGAGTCAGACTCGCGAACACATACTTGGGCCAAACGTAAACATAACAAGCCGAGCTCGCGGACTGATTTCTACATTTCGGATCGTATTGCGACTGTTTACAAGCATCAGTCTGGTCTGTTTAGCGCGCGTCAATACCTACCGCTTGGGCCGAGTTTTGTCGAGCTAAATGGCACGGAAAGGGGTTAAGCGGCTCTCTCTCTCTCTCTCTCTGTCTTTCTCTCCCGTCCGAATTATTGGAACATTAGCTTGATTGGACGGGAACTGGGCACGGCCTGATACACGGAGCCCGCTGCCTTGCCTATGTCATCATCATCATCGTCGAAGCGAACACACCGTTCCTACACGCGAGTACACGCCGAGATCAAATATTTGAGCGGCGAAAGGTGGCGAAGGACATGATTCGCTTGACGCGTCAGAAAATCCTCGAAAATGTTGACTTTGAGTTGACTTTCGACGATCGTAAATCATCAAGAGATCATCGCCGAAAACCGATGACAAATTGTTATTACGTTAACACCCATACAGCACTTTATTTATTGCATGTCTTTAAGGTATAAAGACGTCCTCTGGAGGTTTGTGCTGTATAAGCACTTATCTATCCGAGGAAAATCTAACCGGGATATGTAAACATTCTTTGCAAATTTCTCGTAGCCTTTTAGGCCTCCGAATTTAATTGAAGAGGAGATAGGAAATGTTTTTTTTTTTAATTTTGATAGAGGAAATGTTTCTTTGAAATTTTCAATAATTAATCGGTATATTTATAAAGAAATACACATAAATGACACTGCAAAGTGCGACTCGAGGGATCATTTGAATCAGTCAAAATAGTAGGTTTCGATGGTTACGAACTTCCATTACGCAAATCTTTGGCAGTGTAAAAGCGTGTGAACGGGAACACTCAGAAGTTTATATGCGATTAATATTTTCGAGTAATCGATCGGAATATATAGGCAAGTGTACACAGATAGTGTTACGACGTGCGCACCGAAGATCGAAACGTTTTAAGGTAGCTGCATCGTAGAGTATAGGATCTTCAGTAGTGATATTAACCCATTTCCGGCCGGGCTACAGAAAATATTAAAATCCATAAGAACCAAGTGCCGTTTTTAGGATAATTCGAATCCAAGGAACTCAAAAAACATAAAATCGAAATTTCCCGATCAGCCCTTTTCGCCGGAAAATAGTCGGAATACGTATCTTGAGTGACATCTGTCGTACATCAGGTGAGTCATATCATAGCAGGAATCATCATTTCCGACAATTTGAACTTTTGGCAACGTAATGTACTTTGTTATTTTTTCAATTTTTTATTTGTTACTATTATTAATTAATTAATTAATTAATTAAAAAGGTGTGGCGATTAAAAAGATACGTTCTGTAAGGTGAATTGAAAAGGTATGTTTCGCAAAATTATTTTCCAATCTCGCCTACCGCCAGCCGATAACATGGTACGCCAGAGGATAATGGATGCTGGCCAGGTGAAATTATTTTCTGAAAAGCAAAAGTCCAAACTATATTATATAACTGAAAACGTTGATGAACGAAAAAATCAGTGAGCGAAAACGCTGTTTCAAATGTTAAATTCAAATGTTATTGCAACAGTCAGAACACGAGAGAAATACATATCATTTTAAATATATTTTATTTATATATGTATATATATATATATATATATATGTACAGCGCTTATATATATGTGTGGTAATCATCGCCACGTTAAATATGATACATTTGACTGCGAGTAAATGGTACGGCTGTCATACATGGATTAATTTTACTTGCGATCTACCCGGTTCGACCGGGTCTCGCGATCTCACCCTTAACTAGAGTTGCGCGATTTTTCCTCTTCTATTTTTTCTTCTTTTTTCCCACTGCGAGCCAGGAACTGCTCTTGTGCGAATTGCTTGGACACGGGGGATCCCCCGAGGATACACGATTGATCGGTCCGTGTCGAATGCACGTGCTTCGAATGATCGAGATGCGCAAAGCGGGATCAGCGCGCGCGCGTTAATCGAACACACCAGCCGCCGTTCGATTCACGTGGGATCGATAGATTCGAGCCCGATCGGATTAACGCACGTTGCAGCGGAAGTTAACGAGCGGTTTGCAACGCGCGCAACGGTTGCCGAGCGAGCCGAGGCGGAGTGAACGGAGGAAAAGAGATCGAAGGGGAGGAAAGATATCGAGAGAGGAAGAAAAGCGATTTCGCAGCCCGGCTAATAACAATCATCGAGTCGGGGAGGATCCCAGTCGATTTCGACGAGAACGATCCCGCCATACGTAGTACCATTTACCCGACAACATCGGCGTCGGCCAGGATGCCTAAGACTAAACGCGCGTATCCCCCTCTGTCTCCTCCGCTCCTCTCGCGAGGAGGGCTCTTTGGAAAGAGCGCATCTATACGCTCGAGTTATTCTAAAAAGCGTTGGAAAAATTAGCGGCGCGCCTGAAGAAGAACAACGTACGTCGGACGAGGAAGTAAGGCCCGCGGGGAGCATGCGGAAGTCAATTCGAGACTCATACATGGGATATCCTCAGATAAATCCGCGTGATGCGCGTGATGCGTCAGATGCATCCGAGGATCCTTTCAAGGCAGACAGACGTATTTTGGCGTATCAAATCTGCATCGTGGTTTATTACGTGATTTAACGCAAGTGCTGGTACAATTCTTAGCTCGAAGATATCGTTCTTTCCATTCGATATTCTATTCTCTTCACAATTCGTGGAGAGAATTCGAAAATTATTCTTAAGTAATATGAATGTGTTTCTAGCGGAACCGCATCGAGTTTCGCCGCGTATATAAGAGCGCAAATTCCATACAAGATCATATTATTCCTGCTCGCATACGAGAATATGAGTCTCGAATTGATACTGATCTTTTTTCCTTCCATGCGTCAGAACGAAGGATCGAGGTGAATTCCGATCGACTCCGTTGACTCGATCGATCGCTCGTCGATTAAACACGCAGCAGTCCACGACTGACCGATTAGCTTGTACAGAGAATACGAAGATCGTACGAGAACGATGTTAGAGGCTGGTGCAAAGGGTTTGCCCGACAGATCAAATCGACGACGAAATCACATTCACTTTCCGAGATATTAAAAATTCCTATACGAATAAAGTAGAACAGCACGCACCCGCACACATGCATACGCACACACAGCGACTCGTGATTGTTTTTTCTTCGCACGTCAAACGGGGTCTTTTTGTTCTCTCTCTCCTTTTTTTTTTTAATATATTCGAATCGGTATTGCTGCACACGAGTCAGAATTTGACAGAGGAACGACAAATCTTTCGCACCGATCATCCAATACACGGAGCAAATGGAAGAGACATGTTCTTCTCGCGCTGTCGACCAAACCCGAGCGAGCACGGTTCGACGCATTAATGACGTTCCCGGACGTATTATTAATATTATTATATATTATTATATTATTATATAATATTATTAATTAGTACGTCCGGGAACGTCCTTGATATGCCGTATCACATTTGTCGATTTGCCTCGCTATTCGGCGGCAGATCGGCGCGCGTTCGTACTTCAGATTTTGCGCGCAACGACGCGCGTCTCGATGGCCGACGACACGTACACACACGGGGGGGGGGGGGGGGGGGGCCCCCNGGGGGGGGGAGGGACCCACGTCTAATCTCCACAGAGTTTACAAAAGATCGGCGCGCGAGTATTCGCGCGATATTCGAGAGAGAAGCCTTGAGGTATATATTGTCACGCACACTTTGTATCCGCGCGTATCGAGACGTCGCCCCTCGGCGCGTTCAACTAATACTGTACTCGAGAGAGAAGAAAAAAACGAAAGTGAAATCATCGTCCCCGTCAGCGACGGGAGGGGGGGACTCGCGCCAAACGAGTCGGTTGAGCGCTAACTCTGGTTATTTATTCGGCGATCGATTCGGCTGAATGACACTTTATCGGGAATCGAGCCCGCGAGATCCACCGCGAAATTCTCCTTCGCACACGACTTTCCCTAATTCTCGTAGTAGCACCAAGGTCTTGTCCCTCCGTCGAGCGACAACCGAGAGGAAAATACGCGAATAAGAGAGAAAGGGATTTATTCGACGAAGGTGGATTTTTGTTTCGATGACTCGCCAAAGAGTTCGACGAAGGTGGATTTTTGTTTCGATGACTCGCCAAAGTGTTCGACGAAAGTCGTCCTTAGTGTTTTCCTCTCCCTTCTTTCGATTTGATTTAACCTCCTTCCTTATCTGTATCAGAGGTGAGACCGTAATCCGCGCGGGAGTTGCGAGAGACGTTTAAACCAGAGTTAGTTAAGTCGGATTGTCAATATCACTGAAGCTGAGCTGCGGTTAATTGCGTAAACGCCGCAATGAGATTACGCGATCACGCGTCTCCGCAAATAACGCGCGTGGAATGCGACGACGAGCGCTTTCGGACCAACGTTACATAAGTCGAGCGAATCTCTCCTCCTATTTTCCCTTTCTTTTTCTTTCTCTACGCACTATCACAAAACATTCTTGTCTCGGGCACGTGACGCCAGTGGCAAGGCTACGGATTGCTGAGATTGCACAAGTGGAAGCGATCTCTCGCTGTACGACGCGCCAATCGGTTTAAATTAACGCGCGTCAAGTAGCGTATATATATATATATATATATATGTGTGTATGTATGTGTGTGTATGTGTATATATATATATTTATATGTATGTGTGTGTATATATATGTGAGATTTAATCACTTGAGCCCGGAGGATGTCTCCTTGAGAAAACGGAGACGCGGTTATCCATCGTATAACGATTCTTCGTGCTCGACTCCTTCGTCAACTTATTGCAATCTCAACACAGAGTCGGATTTACGGACCGTAAACGGGACCATCCGGTAACGCCGCGACAAATAATTAGCGATAAATTACTAAATTACGCTTACGCCCGCTTACGCGTCGGCGGAAAGGCTGTGAAAGGATTAGCCGACCGTTGTTTAATCCTTTGCACACGTGTCGTTCATAGTGATGGGGCAAGAAACGTTGAGAGAGAGAGAGAGAGATCTGACGTCCACGTAAGAGACATCGCGACGGTCGAAATCGTAACAGTAGCTGAGCGCACCTGAGAGAAAATATTTAAAAATTTATCTGTGGGATATAAGGTTTATTTCGCAAAAAGTAAACCTTCTATTTCTGCGAATTAAACCTTATTTTTGTGAAATAAACCTTATATCCCACGAGTAAATTTTCAAGCACTTGTTTCCTCGGTATCTTCGACGGAGAATATTATGTTAGTCTCAAACATCACGACGGCGAAACAGGCGAACCGTCGACGGGTAATATCAACGCTATGTCGAGGGCGATAACGTGTGCAAAGAGTTAAAGAAGATTCTTAATCGCAAGTGATATCTAGCTTTGGTATGACGGATGTGGATACTTGTTATATCACGAGACGAAATTAATTCCCTCCATCAACGATGGACTTCGTAAAAGTAACATATTGCCGAAACAAGACTTCCTAGGAGTTCCTGCAAGTTAATTACAATATTGTCGTTTTATAATATATATTCTATACTCAAACGCGCGTGTACGTGTTTCGACTTTAAGGGGGAAAAAAAAAAATATATATATATATATATATATATATATATTTTTTTTTTTTTTCATTTACACTTTTCCGTTGCGAGAGAACCGTTGAAAACTAAACGTACACTTAAATATGCCTCACTACGTTGTGAATCCTCGTTAGAAGCGCGCTTGTTGGATCCAGTAGCGAGTTCTAATGCGCAACACGGCGTATCTCGATAATAAGCAACCATATCGATATTTTGCGCGTGACATAATTTGAGATCAAATAAATCAGTATATTTATCCGCTTCCAATGTACACAACTCCCTCTCACTCTCTCTCTCTCTTTCTCTCGAGCGAAGCGAGCTCGGAAAATTCATTTTATGTACACCGTAAAAATGACTAATTATCAACATGCTAACAACACATAGACGGGGGTTCTTAGAGGCGAACAATACCGCGAATCAATTGACTGACACGTCGACTGCCATGATGATTATCAGTGAACGGCACCACAATGTCGCCCTCCTCGTCTCACCGACTTAAGTGTGAAACGTAAGCAACTATGTACAAGAAATTAAATAAACGCGAATCGCACTGCTCGCGTTCGGCGAAGAAAGCGGTTTAGCAGGCGCTTTGCGACTATTGCTTTTGATCGGTAGATCCTTCTGGGCTTACGGAAGATCCGGAAGAATACTCCAGCCGTAAACAGTAATCTCGAAGCGCTTAGAAAACTGCTTTTCTCCGCAGGCATTTATTCAGAGCCACGGCATGCACACAGTAACATAAACGGTGAGACTGGAGCAGTAGGAAAATTGACCAATCACAGTCGATCATTCTCCCTATGGTCGAAGAACAACCGACTGTGATCGGTCAATTGCGTCGTTATGCGCACCATGGACCTTATCGCACACACTTGGCGACCCAAGCTTGAATCGAGCGTTGAAACGACCAGCGCAGTCAACGTGGCGTGGTCGACTTATCAGCGTTGAGATTCCACATCCCGCCCAGCTTTGAGCTGGTTTTCTCGAGCGCGAGAAAGAATATCGGCCGATAAGAACCGCGACGAACAGTGTCTGAAAATCACGGCAGTCCTCGTGCGACTCAGCACGTCGTTATTGCCGACCGGGCGCTCCTCGAGCACCGATCGCGTTATTGACGTCGGCATTTCCGACTTACTGCGCCGTGTTGCACCTTGATCGTCGCGCCGGTTCAACGGAAACAACGGGACGAAACCGATTAGCAGCAGCAGTGTGTGTGTGTGTATAGGACTCTCCGCCTCACCCTAAAAGCTATTCGTCTCTTGGTACAGCCTTACTTAGTTAATACGGTATACAAAAAATAACGCTCTGTTATATCTTTAAAGGAACTCCCCTGCTGATACAGTTCAATAGCGAATCATCGAAGAGTCTCGCCGAGATTTCACATTCAAGCTTTCGAGCCCGCCTTGTCCTGCAGTCTCTGTACGTGATGGAGCCTCCTGTGATCCTTCCGGTACTTCTCGATCGTGAGCTCGGTGCCGTTGGAGCTCGACAGGCTCAGCGCCACCGGGTCCAGGCTCGCCGCCAGCTTCAGATACGTCTCCTCCATCTCCTTGGTGATCTTCACCTCGTAGTCCAGGTTCCTCTTGCGCGGCTCCTTCGACGGGTGCTCGTCCAGCGTCTCGAACGTAACGAGATTCCCGCCGTTGTCCCGCGCGGCCGACAAGAGCGGCTCGCTCGCGCCGTTCTCGCGGTAACCCTCGACATTCTTCGGCGCGTCCCGCCCGGAGGACTTGCTCTTCGACTCGTTCGGACGTACGGACGGGCCGCACTTCTCGCCGTTGCTGCCGGCGTGCGAGTTGTCCAGCGACGATTGCACCCACTCGGCCACCCGCTGCAGCTGATTGTCCTGCAACAGTACCGGCGAGTTGTTGTCCTCGCTGCTGGTCGATGCCGAGCGCTCGGAGCCGGCCCGAGACGCCTTCTTCGCGTGCACCAGGGCGGTGCTGGCCTTGCCGGTGCTGCTGTATAGCACGCTCTTGTAATGCCCGGCGTTGTCCAGCAGGATGTTCTTGGAGCCGGGCGTGACGCGCACCAGGCAGTTCCTCGGCCCGGTGACGCGGCCGACGGACTTGGCGTGGTTGTTGAAGACCGTGCCGCCGGTCGAGGATTGCGCGACGTCGCTGCAGCTGCTGGACGGGTCGGAGCTGGAGATCACCATGCTGTCGCTGCTGAAGCTCGGACTGGTCGCCACCTCCGTCTGGCTGTCGCCGTTGTCCGGGCTCTTCACCTCGATCAGCGTGAACTGCCCGGCGCTCCGCGCCTCCGCCGACCGGTCGTTCTTCCAGTCGCGGTCGTTGATTACGTCGAGCTCGATGCCGCCGCGGCTCGCCCGGCACCTGCCGTCCCTGCCGCCCACCTCGGACTTCCACTTCGTCCACTCGTTCTTCCACAGCCGGTCGTTGATGATGTCGATGCGCGTCTGTTCCTTGTCGGCGAGCGTCGCCCCGCCGAGGTGCTCGAAATTACCGCCCCCCCTCTCGCTCTTGCCGCAGTTCCTCGCGGTGGATCCGTCCTCGAGCGGCTCGCATTTCTTGCCGCCGGCTGTCCTGAGCGGCTTCGCCTTGTCCGCGTTTAACCTGTTGAGATCGTTCAGCCGCGAGAACGTCGACGGCGAACGCTTGCCGGCCTCGTGCGAGGAACTCTTCTTGTTCAAGCCGGCCTTCGTCGCGCAGTTCTCCTCGGTCGGGCGATCCTGGTGAGGAGCGCTCCTGCCGTTCCTGCCGGTCTGCGCGTAAATCGCGGCGCAGTCGCCGTTCATCACGTGGTGCCGCCTCTCGCCGTTCGCGACGTTCTCGTTGATCTCGTAGAAGACGGTGTGCGCGGAGCTCGCCGGCAGTTTGTCCGCGCTCTGCTGGTGCTTCTCGTTCGGCGTCTCCGCGTGCGACTTCTCGAGGTTCCGGTTGCGTTGCGTCTGTTGCTGATCATCGGCAGGCGGACAGGTCGTCTGCGTCTCCGCGTCTACCATGAGGATGCTCCTGTGGCACGTGCACGTGTCGCAGTGCTTCGCGAAGATCCTCTCCTTCTCGCGGTCCTCCAGCACCTTCGCCATTATGGCGGCCGACACGACGTCCACCGGTGGCTTACACTCGTCGCCACCGACGCCGCCGCCGGTGTCGTCGTCGTCGCTGTGCTTCTCCGTCGTCGGCTTCGTGATGTTGTACACCATCGCCGTCGGCGGGAACGTGGATATCGGCACGGTGATGCTCTTCACGTCCGACGACGTCGGCTGCGCCGCTGCGTCGACCGGGCACCGCTTCTGCGCGACGTACGTGCGCACCTTCGCCTGCACCTCGGACGGCAGCTGCGATAACAAACAAAGCGTGACTTTACGTCGCCTGATAACAAAGGTATTTTCAAATGGTAATTAAAAAGTGCGGCTCTTATCGGGACGAACCGGCAAAGGAGTAGAGTTCGCTCATGCGCGTGCAGGTAACATCGCCGGTGCATGAGAGCGGAACGGTTATATAAATACGAGGGAAATGTCATCGCAGCATTTCGCCCCAGCCTCACGTGACACGACAGAGGCGTGAAATTCACGCCGGAACTAATCTTACGATGTTACGCAAACGCGATCGTTATCGTGTGACACATCGTTATATCCTGTTTTACTTTATGCGCGTTTATAAATTGAGATCGTCGGGTTCGCTCGGCGTGACGACGTCTTACCGAGTCGTACTTCTGACCCACGAAGTTGGAAGGCTTGCACTGCAGCAATTGGATCGCCAAACTAACGTCGTTTCTGTATTTCTCCTGAAAAGGAAACATTACATGTATCCCTTCCGCAAGTGATGAGATGTTATCTAAATTCATTGTATACGGATTATCGTGTGCAGATCTGAATTGTGAATAGTATTGAAGGAAACTACCTAAAACGATTTCTAGAGCATCCCGTTATATAGGACGGTTCCATTTCTATCGTGTTATTACTTCAAATGACAGATTCTCTTGAGAATTCGGAGCTGAATTGTTTTAAGGAATATGTCGAGTCTCCGATTATTTCCAAACTAGGGACAATTAACACTCTAATGAAAAGGTTGGGGGGTCGGATGCGACCTCGTGGCTCGTTTACTTTACAACGTTATTTCGTGTTATTGTATACTTGTTTTACTCATTTTGTGCATGGGTTACATGAAAAATGAGCAAAACCGAGCCTGGGATCGGATCCAACCCCATTTTCCCAGATACGCTGAAAATTCACCTTGTTAGAAGGTTGAGAATGAGCTTTTCGCAAATAAGACCTCTAGGAAATCAAACGAAACCAAGGGAATTGCGTTTTCCAGTTAACTTCGGACTGGAATATGCGTCGATAAAATGTTGAGGAATTTAACTGCGAGGACAGTTAATGTTAGGAATTGAATAATCGCGAGAAACGGTTATCTCCTTTGACATTTTTGCCGAGGGAAGGTCGTCTTCAAATTGTCCGGGAGGGGACTGTTATCGCAAAATAATGCAATAGAAATAGGAACGTGTCGCGTAACAGCGAAAAATACTCACGTTATCTTGGGTTAACCGATGAATGGTAAAATTTGCATCCGCCAATCTATGCGACAAGGTTGCAATGTCCTTCGTGAAGGCACCCTTCTCCGTCTCGCATTTGTCGACTATTCGCAGCAGCTTGTCCTCGAGATTTTGATTGACCTTCTGAACCCTCTTGTGGGCCTCGTGCAGACGCGAGTACTTCTCCTGCCATATCAGCAGCTCCTCCTTCGTGGAAGCCAATTCGCCGTTCGGGAACTTATCGGCCTCGTTTAGAAACTGCGTCTCCATCGTCACGATGTGGTTGTCCCTCTCCAATAAACGCTGGCGCAAGTTCTCTATCTCCGCATGCAAATGCATATCACAATGCTGCCGACCGTCCTGTCCGCAGGTGCCGCACTTACAGCCACATTCCTGCGTGGAGATACGACTTGATAAGCGGCTGAGGATGTATACAATAATGTTATCTCCTACGAGAATAATCGACAATTAATAACGACGAGCGTACCTCAGAAAAAATGGGTATTCGAATTATTTCAACATATATTTCATGTTCATTTAAATGTATCTGAATGCATCTCGAGTTACAAACGAGAGCTGCGATATTTGATCGTGTGTAAAGAAGAAACTATCGACATAACGATATCAATTTGCATGAGATTAATTTTAACCGACAATTGCAGAAATTAACGACCAGGTATTACGAGTCGAGATCGAATTAACTATTCGGCTTTACAGCGACACGTACAAAAGCCGACGCGAAGAATCATCGGCGTCGTTGACATCGCGATATATATCGCAATATATCATACTGCGATCGCATTTCACCGTACCCTGCTGTTGGACACACGATATATCGGAATAATTCGTACAGACGGTTCTCAAAGCAGAACGAAAGAGGCGAGACAGCCGCGCGTGCACACGATTTATATTAATATTACGCGAATGCAACCAGGTTCGTCGCATCGATACAATATAATATCGCGATATCCAAGAGACGCTCGCGCGAGCAGAGGATCAACGAGACGACAAGGCGATTAATCGGAAGGAAGGGAAGATCGACGGGAGTCGTCGTGTGGCAAGGCGAGTCGACGCCGGGCAATTCCCATTGTTTATCGGGACGGGGGGATGAATCACCGTCGAGTCGCCAGTCGTGTGTCTCTCTCTCTCTCTCTCTCTCAGCTGTCAGCCACGTTGGCAATTTTTTCGCCGAGCGACTCGACGGAATCCTCTCGCACGTACCTTGCACTTCTCCGCCATGGTGGAGGCCGTCGCGCACGTCGTCCGGGATAACGCGGAAGTATCGTCTAACGGCGCGTCCGCGGTGCCGTTGGAGCCTCATAACCCCTTCTTGCCTTGCCTGCCTCGGCGCCTTCGACGGAGCAGAGTTGTCGTCGCGCGATCGTCCGCTCGCTCGACGACGATCCTTTAACCTTTCCAGCAGCGCGGAGCAGCGCGGAGCAGCGCGGAACTGTGAGCGCTTCGTGGGGGCCGGCGCTTATCCAGCAATAACAAGCCGTGGTAGGGGCTTTATTTCGCGTCTCAGGCCTGACAATCCATCGGCTGGTTGCGCAACGCGCGTGCGCGCACCGAGCGCGTACGGGCCTCGATGCGCAAACGCAGACGCACGGGGCACAAGAGAATCGACCAATCGGAATCTTTCATTCCCGTCTCGGGGATTATGCCGATGTGTAACATAATAATGATACACATAATAACATTATGCGTTACGCGGAAAGTTTGAGAAAGAAAAATGCAGAATTGCCTTGAATAAAGATATTCTCGCATGTAAGCGAAAATATTGTAATCTTTTCGGAAGACTTTTAGTCTTGCATTTTGAATTCAAGTAACGCTCGCATCAACCCAGGAAAAGAAAGATCATACATGAAATTTGCCTATATATGATCCCATGTATAATTTTGAAGAAGTGGTTATTATTATTCGTTATTTCTTATTTTTATTACGAATTATCTTAGCGACGATATCCGTTTCTTCTGGCCCGGTTAATGAAGAAAAATAATTAACTTGCTTTCTTTGCTACATACATTTTCATACAAAAATATATTTTTCATAAATTATTCTGAGATATATACACTTATGAAATACATGAAAAACGAATAATACATTTATGAAATTTGTATTATAATATATTTAAATATATCGTATGTTGTGACTGCGCGTCACCGGAAGATCGCGACCGAGTCGATATCTCTTCGAGCCGCGCGATTCCTCGGCGGCGCGCGGTTGCTACCGGAACATGGAAATATTTTCAAAAAAACACTCCAACGTGTAGAAATTTTACGGACGAATAATTCCCCTCGATCTATCATCGCGAATCGGACGGAGACGAAGATGATGCAAAGAGAAGCCAGAGGAGCGTGCGAACTGATTTGCAAAAGTATTTATTAAATATGTGTTACATCCCCATACATGATTTATGTATTTTGTAAGTCGTTAATGGCGTTAATACAATCATACTAACATTAAATGTCCACGATATTGTATTGAGTAGAATATATTTGTAAAATCGTCGAATCAAAGTGTGGTGTATACTATAAGTGTGTGTGGTATGTTCATGTGTGTACGTCTGTCTGTTGATGCGTATATAATTCGAATTTTTTTTCCTTTTTCAAATAGAAAAACTGCCATGAACTGTGTTATGAGGTGTCGAATCGCAAGACGGTCGCATGGGCAGGCGCAATTAGTGATGCGGTCGAAATCAAACTTTTGAATATACAGGATGTTCGATTAGAGATTCTAATATTTTCCCTAGTGCTTCTTCATTGTCAGTCTGCTCAGATCACCGAAGTTGCCATCGAAAATGTTACTTCCTTCTCCGATTTCAGAGATATACACACGAGAGATGTTCAGAAAAAGCGCACGCAGCCTTAATAATTTCCTTCTCGTTTAAACGGATATCGGTCACCTTGAGAAGTAGAACAACCGGTGTTAATTCTACTCGTTGTGAACAAAAAAAAAAATATCGTACATTCAAGCATAACGCGTCCATCCCTCGACCGCAGGACAACGATTGATCATCTCAATGGTCAGGACCTTGATTTCCGCTGACGCATTTTTCTATATTTCGAAGCTGATTGAACGTCGAACCGCGATGAGACGGTGAATTCAAACGAGAAACAGAGTTGGATAAAATCGACGTAACACTGAGATACTTCATAATTTTGCGTTAACACTCTTATAAGATGGTCACCACGTCTTAGAAGCAAAAAACGAGATACACAAGCGACAAAACTAGAACGAGAGTGCATGTACGTGTCGCTTGCGAGGCTACTCTTATTCGAATATATGACACTACGCATCCTTTTGTCGTTCTTATATATCACAAAAAATATCGCAGTTATCGATGCTCGATATCGAAACGATCGAACTAATATAATAGAGTTGTTGCTGTGTAATTGCCGTTTATCAAAAGAAAGTGGGAGGGACGCGAATGTCGCTTTGTCGGTTAGCAAAACCCGCGTGGATTTTCGTCAGCGTGATTTTCGGATGCGCGCGGTGGACGCCTGAACACACCTTTTTTGAACAATCTTGCGTGCATTCCGTGTTGCGCATTCGTATATATATAATATATTAATATTTATGTATATATACAGAGTGTGCGACGCAACGGCCGAGCGTTCGTTCTTGATCAGACGATAATCTACTACCGACAACAATGTTAAAACTCCGTCGCTCTGTCTACAAAAGCGAAGGCGTCGCAAAGCGTGCCGCCGCCTTTCAGAACCCGATTATACATCCTCCTTTTCCTCGTTATATACAAATCGTGCCGTTTCTTTCCCGCCAAGTGGAGAATCGTCGTAAGCGCGCGCGTGTGTGTGTGTGTGTGTGTGTTTAAAATATATCGTTGTACACATATGTTATTTAATACCGTGCGCGCACGCGCGAGATCTTAAAATAAAAGTGTATAAGCGACAGAGAGAAGCCCGATGATCGTCGTAATTAATGCATTCTGACTAGATAAGTACAATCAATTGAAACAATCGATCAGATTGACGGTATAACTGCCGCACTCCGCGGCATTTTGCAATGACAAGCTCAGATCAGGCTGCGTAAAACGCCTTGACGCTTCAAACTGCGTTCACCCGCACGATTGTTCAATCTTACGCGCGTTGCACCTGCATACAATACGGTAAACAGGTGTTGAGGCAATTCAGTGCACTTCGGTAGTAAACGAGAAATATGGTTTCNTTTTCCCCCCCCCCCCCCAGTTTTACCGGTGATTTTTCGGTTCCTCATTACACAGTTTTAAAAGGTCGAATTTTTTCCTCAATTTTTCCGAGCCTTTGAAACTATATTTCTCATCTTTTTTATGGAAAAAGATAAATGTGGCAGCTTTTTTCTTCTCTTTCTCAACCGAACACGTGAACTTTTCTAAACGAATTCGCACATCCCCTTCGGGATAAAAACTCGAAGAGATCCGTGGGAGGATCGAGGGGAACAATCGACGGGATTTCTCTTTAAACTTGAAAACTATGACGAGAGGTCCGCCGGCGAAGTCAACGACAAATTGGCTTGGTCATGGCATTCTCAACGCATTCCGGAAAAAAAGAACTATCGAGCCTGATCATTGGAAAATGCCGCGTCGCTGTGTGCATGTGCGATATTTACAATTAGCGTGCGAATAGAATTTTGTTGAGTGAGAGAGAGAGAGAGAAATCCTTCCCTTTCTCCGATCACGACGATACTCGAGCGAGACGACTTGCGACACCTTCGACACCTTTGCAGACAACGCATTGCGACGATTCACGCTACGCACGTAGAACGCTACACACACGACAGAAGAAACTCTTATCTAATTAGCGGGTGCGAGTAGTCCCGATCCGGAGTCCTACCACGCGACTACGCTCGCCGATTGGCCGCCTCGCTCGTTACTAAGCGAGAAGACTTAAAGCGCGCGCCGACAGCATGCCCTAATCGAAATTTCCAAAAGCGCTACTTATTATTCACTCAGCGTATTCACGAACGCGTAATTCGAAGCGTGAAATTTGATTGATAAGCGGAAAATCGTATCGAGTCGGCTGGAATCCGGTGTGTGCTGTCCGATGCGGCTCGCAAGAAGGGCCTCCCGCGCGACTCCCGGGAACCCTTTCGTGAAACAAAAGCGGTCGAACGCCGGTGGGAGAGAGAAGATACAGTGTTTAAAACGTCACTACGGACTTGATCGTAATTCGAGTGTAAGCACACGGAACAGCATCGAGAATACATCCGACACGGCACGCTCTCATATCGATTCTCGACTTACGAAGTACAAACGGTAGTACAGTCGGCGATCTGAAAATATGTTGCTCGAATGTATGTTTTCTCGTTTACAGGTAACACGAGAAGCAAAGAAATATCGAACAGAACTATATATATATATATATATATATATATAGTGTGTGTGTGTGTGTATGTGTTTGAACTCATTGAGAAATGCAAAGATCGGTTGCCTAATCGTACAACAAAACGAACGGAACGCGAAGAGTGACGGTTTTCTTTCGTCTCTTTTTTTTTCTTTTTTTTCCGATTTCGAGAGACTTTCGACTGTTTCTTCCTTCCGGGCTGAGACGGGTTGCGCATCTCTCATTCGTGTAAAAGCAAATATATATGTATATATATACCTTTCGCTGTTATAAAGACTCGCTGATTGACAAATTTATCACTTGCCGGAATTTCAGGGAACGCGTCGTCTCGTTCTAACTCATGTATCGCGTAACGACGAAGAACGGTAACGATGCTTCTTTCGCACTCGACAGATCTCGCACGGAAAAAAAGGTTGGTCGAATCGGAAATCCGACCGTTTCTCTCTCAACGTCCGTTCGGAGGGGGTGACAATATTATCGTCACGTAATCACGCAAGAAAAATCACTCTTACAACGCTTATGACACAGCAGTGTGTGTGTGTAAAATATATATATATATACGTTTATATAGTGCTTTTACCCTACAATCGAAATGATCCAAACATTAATACGTTCTTCAGGCGCGCGTTAAGCGACAATTCGCGGGGGAATCGATCACTTTACGTTACGTCACGTTATTACAAGAGAGTCCGTCGCGGAAAATGTGAGATGCGACTCCGCCGCTGCTGAGAAAACGCTTAACGATAACTGTAGTACAAATCAACGAGTCGCTTTTGTTGGTCGGGCGAAGGAAAGGCACCGCGATATATACGTCCGTAAATTACATTACTCGATACACTATAACACTTTGAATCCATCTCGTCTCGTACACGACGGGTCAATTTTTTTATCCCCGCGAAGATCGTGTTGCGCTTATCAACCGGATTTCGCCGGTTTGTTGATTACCATTACCGTTCGACTCTTATGAACTTTCCGTTTAGATAAATTTCGATCGAGAGAGAAAGAGAGAGTGATACGCGCATACTTGACGAACGGTGATGGTATCGTGACGGGATTCAAAGCGCTAAGATGCTTTTCAATGAAAAATGGGATAAGTACAAAACGTGCTTTTCGTGCTGGCCGATCGTTCGTTCTTAATCGCATCATATTAATCGCATGATATTTCGTCACCCGCTTTACGTTCCGAATTTTCTCTACATGTATAAAAAGTATCATTTCTTTTTTTGTTCTTTCCGTTCACTTTGTTTTGCTGCACTTTACTGTCGAGTGTGTGTGTGTGTGAGTGTGAAATATATCGAGCGTGTCATTCTCGAGCGTGGCTTTCGCTGTACAAAATAATTAACTAACTACTTATCATTTAAAAAAGGGGTACGTTCTCGCGTTCGGCTTTTCGCAATTTTCCCTACATTTGCATTCCCTACAATTTGAACACAGTGACAAAGTTTGGAACATTTCAAATGTTGAGTATCTCTTTTATATACATATATATATATATATATATATACATATATATATATATGTATATGTGTATATGTAAGAATATTGTTAAAAGAATATGTCCGAATGCAATATTGCTTTATTCTACATATAAATATATATATATGCACACACGTATATTGTGTGTATGTATGTAATATACTATATATATCTGTATATATATATATATATATATATTTATATTTATATAGACTTTCCATACTCCCCTACGTAACAACAACATAACTTCTCTGAATAAGTTTCAACAAATTGAACACAAAAGTCCCTACGCTATAGTCAGATACGATGCATTTAGTGAACAATGCTAACGTTGTAAAACATTAAAGTGGCAGAATAACGCTATATACGAGGACGGCTCTCATGTTCGCCGCATTAATCTCTCTCGTCATAACGGAGGCCTCGCAGCAATCTCGTCACCTCGCGGTGAATCTTCTTAATCTTATCTTTATTGTATATAAAACGGATCATTTCGAAAGATATCGTTCGCCGTAAAACGTTCACCGCTTACTTTACATGTTATCCTTTACATTATCAGCTTTTACACTAGATACCTAAATAATTCTAAAAATTCCTGTACACATTTTCACTTTATATAACACACATCTCGATGTAAATAATTATAGATCTGTAAATAATAATTCTATAAGTTGCACTTTCTTAATTTGTTCTCGATCTTCATGGTTACTTTATTTTTGTACTCAACATTGGCTCTATTTTCTCTTTACATCTATCCACAAAAAAAAAGAAAAAAAAATCAAAACAACTATATTACAATTATCGAGAGAAGAATGATTACACGCGCGATCAACAAATACTCTCGGTAAGGGCAACATCCTTTGTCAACGCACAGCAAGGTGAGATTGCTATCGCGATATACCTCCGTTACGCAAAATAAATGTGCGTTGAACAACGAGCCGTCCTATATCGTTGATTAAAATGTCGTCTAATGCACAGTCTACTTATCGACGTTTATGATACACATCTAGATTAATGCTCGTCATTCGTGTATAAAGACTATCGTGTATCCGGCAACAGTGATATACCAGATCGTTCATTGTGAACGACCGCGATAATTCTATTATGCAACGTTATGTGTATAACGTATTCTCCGATCCCAGTGATCCTACCGTAGATTACAGAATACCGTTTTCCGAGAAATGTATTGTTCCTGCTATTGATCATTAGAGTTAAAAATGCACCCTGTACTGGGATCTACGGACATTTTGTTGAAATCGCGTGGACACGATGTCCACGTGTCGGTGTCGCGCGTGTATATATATACGTAAGAAAAGCTATTCCTTCGAAAAGGTTTACGTACACGATCGTACGCACACACTTTGTGTACATCTAAGAAGACTTGTATGTACAATATTATTGATCTTTCAATAACGTATAAATTAAACACTCATGTGTGTGTGTATATATATGTATATATTTAGTTTCTTCATGATTTTTGAAGTTCTACACCCCCTCCCCCCGATTGAGTTAAATTTAACAACTTTTATAGCACAGATCTCGTTAGTATAAATAAATAAACTAGCGAAATTAAAACCTGATCCACTTCACATTCACGGCACATTGTAAGACAATAAGAGGCACCGAAGGTCCCGAAGGAACAACTGATCTTACAGGAGTAATAAAATCACAAGTGAGCATTGCACGTTTAATATTGCACGCTTTGCAATGTCGCTGCACGCACTTACGCATGTATCTATGTATAATATGTGTATACACACGTGCCCACACATACATATACGCATGTATAAATGTTTGTGTGTACGCACGTACGTATATATAAAGATGATACCACATTTAAAAACGAAAAAAAAAACGCATTATCGAATAGAGCGAACATACATTGTATAAAAGGTTCCGGTATATAGGATGGCCCGTTGCCTCGATATTTCAACGGATTCCCGTAGTGGAATCGCTCAGTCGTGTCGCTAATCGGCGGACCATCCCGCATACCGAGTCGATGTTTCGTCAATTTTTTTTCTTCCGTAATACGCACGAGGACCAAAGTAACGAGGGCGATCGAATATGTACACATGTCGCTGTGTGTCAACTCCACGATAGACTGGATCGTGAGCGATCGTAGTGAAAATAAAAAATAACATGTCATTTGTAAAAAATAAATTCGTCGCGCTTC
>NW_014554606.1:429467-635834 GCF_001313825.1 Dinoponera quadriceps | reverse complement strand
GGGGGGGGGGGGGGGATAACACGGTTTTATAATCTAATTGCGCAGCGTCGAGCGCGATTAACGTTAACGTCGACGCAACCGAAGTCTTAACAACTTTCGGAAAAATTGATAGTCGATACAGAATCTTAATGGGAGACTCGGCGATAAGGCGTTTCTTTTTTCTTCGTTTCCTGTAAAAGCGTAATTTCTCTCCCTACCAAGCACGCACAAAACCGATAGAATTGTGCTCACATCGTTGCTGCTACACTACCNGCTGCTACACTCCCCCCCCCCCCCCCCGCCGTCCGCCGACGCGCGGACGAAGGAGAGGCAGGACTGTGTGTTCTCATACACTTTGTTAGACGACATTTATAATTATACATGTATCTCGTGAGGATAGATTTATCAAGCGGAACACATACTAGGATTATTACACATGTGAAATCACGTCCGTCCACTAAACAATTACTTGTTATATATATGTACACGGTGAACGAAAAAGGTAACTGTTTCAAACGTCATCCCCTACTACACGCACACACAGGGCGTCGCGTTCCTCCGTTGTATCCTTTTACACTGTGTTTCGCGTGCACTGCAGTTTGTACAGGCATATAAATATGCGTGTGCAAGTGAGTACAACGCGAGTGCGCGCTTCTACGTACGCGCATATATACGTATAAATATATTTACAATTGCTTAGAAATACACTTATACATACGCGCATGACGGAGAAGCGACGCGACCAAACCAAGGATACAGAGCAGGAGAGACGAGATCCCTTTCTCCACTTTTTCACAACGCAACATATACTCAGGGGGGAGGGGGGGGAGGCCGAGATAAAATCTACCACGTTGAATATATATTTCGTCATATCGGAACGAAAGAGGGCTACTTTTCAGTTCGAATAATTATAGTACCACACAATTTATCCTTCGTAATTACGATTCTACAGAGAAGACAAGCAGTTCCCTCCTCCCCCTCTTACACCGTCCCTCGGATACATCCATCGTATCTCGTTCGAATAATGCCTATTTCATAAGTGCTATCTCGACAATTGACCGAAGAAATAACCATCGTGTGATATGACATCTAATTTCCACTTCGCGCACGCCTTAACGCGATTCATGCTAATGTACTACTTAAACGCACTACCTTCGCGCTACTATATCAGCTATCTACCACCAGTTTTTACAAGCAACCTTGCATCCGGAAGTTGAACATCTATTACTCCAATTTTATCATTTACGTATGTGCAACATTGTGATAATGCGATCGTGTCTTTCTCGTCGATAAAAAATCCGTAAGCCTTAGCCGTTTACTTCGAACAAGGTCATTTGTAATTACAGGATGGATGAATTTTCGTCACTGAAACGCGTTAACAAACCTGTTTACAATGTGTGAAAGAAAAAAAAGAAAAGATCCCATTTGATCGTCCGATTTATACGCATTTCGCGTACGTATCTCTTTTCATATAAATGCGAATACGTCAATTAAAAAAATTCCTCTCACTATCTATCTTTCTTTCTTTCTTTCTTTCTTTCTTTCTTTCTTTTTCTCTCTCTCTCTCTCTCTCTCTCTCTCCTCTTTGTCAATCGTAATACTTATGACGGTTCTCGAAGCTGAAACAATATAATATTACGTACTTTACAAGATACGAGTCTACTTGTTACTTTTGTTTCGCGAACTTTGAAACAAAAACAAAACGGGTTTCTTAACGGGTTTCCTTAAAAGCGAGTTTTTTCTTTTATACTTTAAGAGCGGCTTTGGGAGACCAGTGGTGGAAACGGGCAGGTCCTGCGGGATATGAGGGTGGGTGTATCCACTTGTTCCCCCGGTGCCCGATGAAGGGTGGCGGGGAAGGTCCGGCTAGAAACTGAGGGGGCATTATATTGTACCACGGCTGGTTTATCGGATGAGGACCGTAACCCATGCTGAAGGAGTGACCGAACCACGAACGGTTTCTGTTCAGGTGCAGCCGAGGGCTGTTCAGATTACGCCTCCTCGCTGTACCGTTATTGCTATGCTGTTGATTTTGATTAGCGGAACTCAGCGGCTTTGTTTTCGCCTGTTGTTCTGCGCCAGCGTTTAGAGGGGATTTCTAAAGGGGAACACACATATACACAGATTTGCTTGAGCTCAAGTTTATTTCGGATCATTTGACGGACCCACGTATATAAATTTCAACTTTGTATAAAAAAAAGGGGGGAAAAAAAGAAAAAAGAAGAGATGTATATGGGATGATCGTAAGATACATGATGTGTGAATAAAATACTGATACTTCTTCCTTTCACCGATTCAAACAAAGTGGAGACTCTTACGTTGGCAGTTTCGGAGATATTCAGTCTTTCCATTTGTAAGTCAATCCTTCTTAAATATATATATATATATATATATATATATATATATATATGTGTGTGTGTGTGTGTGTGTGTGTGTAACGTATAATAATTAATGTTAACATTTTGAAAGTTCAACGTGTCAATCACTGTTTGTCCTCTCCGCGGGCGGATTCTGTACTGTTTCAAACTGTGTATCACAGGATCTCTGAAGAAATAGCTCAAAAGGTCGGTCTCACCATGTGTGAATAAAATTCGAAGGATAAAATACCTAAAATATGAAATGCCGATTTGCGTGGCAAACTCTTGCTGAAAATTCTCGCCGCTATGAACAATGATCGACAGCGTTAAACTTTTAATCGACGCGCTTATATTTACGTAAAAAAAAAAAAAAAAGTGTAAAATCTCACGAACGTGATTGAAATTTCATCGCATCGAGGACAAGGTCTTGCGTTCACTTTTCCGAATTAAGATATCCGTCTTGCAAATTTGCGGCCCCGACAACGACCTCGCTGGGAAAGCTTTCACACGTATTACAAATATACGCGTGATCGTATGTGAAGAATTTCATTGATTTGCAAATCAGCAAGTATTGATTATCTCCGAGACTCTCTCAGAGTGAGTATACGTAATTTTTCATCCTGGTAGTGCGTACCTGTATCTTGGTGGGCCCCTCAATCAGCTTGTTTTCTTTCTCCGCGTTCTCGCTATCGAATAAGGGTACAGTGTTCTCCTTGTCGTCGAACAACGCCAGAGTGCAGTACGATCCCTTGCTCTCGCCGAATCGACAGGCGACCTCCTTAGGGTCGACCCAGAGCGTCAATTCCACCGGCAGCGACAGGTCCTCGTATTTTACACCGGCGGCGTTCGCGGCGCTCTCCAGGGTCGCGTCCCTGCGATTATGGCCGTTGACGCGGATGCAGCGGTAACCTTGGCCCTTGAACGGCTTGTCCGGGAACCAGTGGTTCTTGAAACGTTCCATCAACAGCTCGACCAGCCGCCGCTTGAAACACTCCAATTGAGCGGGACTAAATTTTTCGCTTTTTTCGATCAGCTGTACTAAGAACAGTACCGCCGCTGTAACCTCGTTGCGCATGTTGCCGCTGTCCTTGGCCTGGATTACAAGCTGCCGGTGTGCACCTGCCGCGATACCACAGTGCGAGACTCTCGGAAACTAAAGTACCATTCGCCCAAGTCGACGTGGAGCACATAGAGCCCTTCTGCACCGTCGCAGCGCTGGAACTTGTCAAGATCTATGTTTCCGGCGTGTATTGTCCGCGTCTTGGCCGCACTATCGTACACCGATGTTGTGCAATATCGTCGCAATTTCACAGCTCCTGTTCTTCTCTACCAAAGCCGTCGTAATCTGTGAGACAGACGAAGCAGACGATGTACTGATGCATTGCATCGTCCGAGCGCACCTGTAGGTAAATTGTGTATCTCGAGACACGAGTGAGAATTACAAGAGTGAGTAGAAATTCACTAGAAATGTTGATCAATTTAACTACAGTCGGCTGCGTTCAGTGATTAGCGGTCTTTACTGTTAGATCCCTAAATTTAGATCAATTACATCGACAGATTATTCAACCATTGCGTTTCCTGAACACAGAACCAATATTTCAAGAAATCCGCTCACTTTTGTGCTTCCCACTGTATTTCTCGAGACGCACGATCGACTTCCTAAGTGTTTTGATTCGAGAGACACCGAGGTATTCGCATGGTCCTTTTTAGCTGAGCCAGCTGCACCAGTTCAAGAAATACCCACATACATGCACACAATGAAGCATATTGAAGCGCGCATACGAGATTCTCACGCTTCGGTATGCGCGAATTTCTCGAACCGCAGCCGGTTTAGCGAAGAAAAAAAGAAAACAGACCAACTGTTCGACGAGTGAAAAATATCCGGAAAGATAAAATCCAACGAATGTTCCGCATGATCCGCTTCCACGCGCGCATAAGCGGAAACACGTGTAATTTATTTATACGTGCACAACACACGCGCGCACGGAAAACGTGGGCCGTACGATTCCACGCGAGTAACCGTACGGTACATTCCGCCGATGAAAGCCGCCGCCGGGCGTAATTTCGAGCCGCGCGCGAGCATCTCCGATCGGAGACCCGACGACTCTCGTCCTCGGCGGGGCGCTCGGCAAAACTGGAACGCGAGACGCGTTCCACTTTCCAACCGAGCCAACCAACGCTCTCGGAAACACACCGTCTGTTTGTTTGTTTCTCGTTGTACCTGCGTGTACGCGCGCGCGAGAGAGAGAAAGAGAGACACGTGCATGCCGCGGAGCCGCGCGTCCGCTCACACGGCCGATCGCACGCCCGAATCCCGCGATCGCAATATGTTATGCGTGCGCCAACCAGGTTATGTTCCGCGCGATACGAGCTACCTGGGTAGGTTAGGCGGATCGTCTGTCAAAGGGATAACGCGTGCGGATCGCTCGACCGTTCTCACCAGCGGTGGACACACACGGGGCGATTCCCCGCGAGATTCGCATCCGAGATGACGCATCGTCGCGGATCGGCGGGGATCACACGCGACGATTTCTGCCAGCTCATTGCCGTCGTACCACGTCGCACGGCCGATCTCCGTCGTCGTCGTCGTCGCCGTAATACCACGTCCCCGCGGATGTCGCCCGGACGGCGTTCGCAGTTTTGTTATTCGCGCACACGGCGAGACGCGCCGAATCGTATGGTAATTGACGGATAATATCAAGTGATATCTTACGAATCAGTGACGAAAATTCCGTGCGTGTTGCTAGTGAAACTACTACGTCTTCTCTGTTCCTTGAAATGAAGCAGTCTCGAACCAGAGAACTTGGCAGAGCAGGAGAGAGGCGCCAACCGGGTCACGTGACCAGCCGCCCCGTCATTGGCCGAGGCTCCGTTCCCACGGCGGTGCGTTCGTGCATCGAACTTCCTCTTCGACTGCGTTCGGGAATCTACATTGTGCACAGTGTGGATTCCCGAACGCAACTTGAAACCGATCATCATCGACCATTGCTCACTGTTGTCCCAGCCATAATTGAGAAACAGAAGAGAGCACAGTCCGCTTTTGTTTTCCGAATACAGCTTGTATTCAGTTACAGTTGTTTCTGACACGCGATCTTTCCGAGAAATTGAGTAAAGAAGAATTCAATAAACGAGGATGTCTATAATTATCTTGAACATTGCTGGTCGCAACGCGGCGTTCCATTTTGACCATAGATGTCAATCGCGTGATAATTGTCGGTCTCGGTTGCTAGAATATTATTCACCAATGCGAGTAATACGGTCGGAAGGTGTTGGTTGGGACTGTACTTTTGATAGGACGCGTGCAAATGACGCACAGCGTGAAATAATGCAAAAGACGCATTGAAATAATGGTATTTTCCAGTAGATCGTTCAATATTCACCCGTCCTCAAGCGAATATTTTATTCCACACTTTTATCCGCTCATTTAATGTAAGGAAAACAAATGCAATGGCGCTTTTAATGCAAGACAACCGTTAAGTAAAAATGATCTTACAATTGGTATGTTACTTTCAAATCTACCAATCACGTCCGTTTTTCAAAGATGTGTCATTCAATATAATCATCGTATTCGTTAAACGCAGATATACTGTGACTTTCTTATCATTTGGCGGAAGAACGTACGTAATAATAACTACGTGGTGGCTTCTAAGTGTTCTATTAAACTTGTGAGATTTTTCTCCAAACATGTCGGTGTACTCATTTTCTCCAGGTTATAATTAACAAAATAATTAATACATTACGTTTTATTACATCGAGAGAATTTCTCTTTAAATTAACATATATTTATTTTTACATTTTTCCCATCTTTTAGAATTACTGGAAGTACACATTAATGAGCCAGCAGTCAACAAGCATATTCGACAAGTAAGATACAAAGCAACTACGCTAACGGGGAATAATAAAATAGCTTGGTTGCTAAAAGCGATAAGTTTCATCGATTTAACCACTTTAAATGGTGATGATACCAACAGTAATGTGGCACAACTTTGTAGAAAGGTATGTTATTAGATTGGCGAGCTTATTTTTCAAATTAATCAACCAATTAATGTCCAATCCACAGGCTGTCAAACCTATGGACAACTTGCCATTTGAATGGGACGAACCGCTTCACACAGCAGCGATTTGTGTTTATCCATCCCGTGTACAGGATGCGGTGTCTACATTGCATGAAATAGATGAAAACAAGATGGTCAAAGTGGCTAGTGGTGAGGAAACAGAAAGATTTCATTTTATAGTGGATTAATCAGTGACTCCAATTTTTGTTTTTCTTTTTTAGTAGCTGCTGGCTTTCCCTCTGGCCAGTATCCTTTAAAATCCCGATTAGAAGAAGTGCGTACTGCCATAAATAATGGAGCACAGGAGATAGATATCGTTATTGACCGTACACTAGCTTTACAACATAATTGGGTAAAATTGTACGAAGAACTAGTGGCCATTCGTGAGATTTGTGATGAATATGGTAAAATATGTCTGAAAACTATACTTTCAACTGGGGAGCTATTTAACTTGTATAATGTGTACAAGACATCCATGGTAGCCATGATGGCTGGTGCTGATTTCATTAAAACATCCACGGGAAAAGAAGCCGTCAACGCAACTTTGCCTGTCGGTACTGTCATGTGCAGAGCAATAAAATATTTTAAAGCGGAGACTGGGAGAAAGGTGTGTCTATGTGTGACTTATTGTTCTAATGAGATTCAGGTTTTATAATGTACATTTTACTCGTAGGTCGGCTTTAAACCTGCCGGGGGTATCAAGACCGCACAGGATGCCCTAGAATGGATGGTTTTGATTAAAGAAGAATTGGGAAACGAGTGGTTGACCAACTGTTATTTCAGAATTGGTGCATCTAGTTTGCTTGATAACATTACCAACGAAATTCTTAAGACCTACGATCCATATAATGACCCAGAAATATGTGATAAAAAGGATGATAAAGTTGAATCGGAAGTTTATAAGATTTTACAATGTTCTTGAAAATATTAAGTTTATATTTTTGGAATAATAATATTCTTGTTACTCTAAGATCTAAATTTTATATATATGATAAATAAATCTATATAAATATTATAAATATAAATAATAATGTAAAGTTTTTGTATAAATATGTATAATATATATGTATACTTATGTATATAATATATATTATGTAATTTTAGATTATGTATATTATATGTATCACCTTTTTTCAATCTTGAAAAATTTTAACTATATAATTTATTATTTTTTTGTTCTATACTTGTCGATACTTGTCGGTATAATACGTTACGTTACGTCTGTTGCTTCCACGACTGCTATAATGAATGCAGGTTTTAGATTATTCTATTAATCTTTCTCTTTTCAGCCTTTTTCCACCAAGTTTTAAATATATATTTTATTTTTAGGCACAGAAAGTGCAAATCTGAACAGATTTATTATTGAATGTATCATGAGCCAAATTATTTTATTTAATGTTATAAACATTTATCATTGGTTAAATTTAATTTCTCATTCCGCTATATATTTGACGAGCATCTAATTGATATATTTTTTTAAAGGTATAGACCAAACGGAAAAACATAGTATCATAGATTCTGTTGCTCTGTCATGCCAAAATCAGGTATTTTTAACATATCATTCAGGGTATCCATAAATAATAACTCAGAACTCTTTAAAAATTTCAGTCGAAAGACTTCAAACTTTATTTTTTAATAAATTATACATAAGATTCGGGAAACTCAAAGGTGACATCCCGTCCGGTCAGTTGCTTGTATACTGAAGCAAAGGTATCGACCTGTTAAAAAATAGTAAAATTTAGTGATACATGTATGAACAAAATATTTCCAAGTTTGAAGAGAACAAATATACCTTATGTTCAATGTTCGTCTGTTCATTTCTGTCTAGATGAACTTTGATAACCTGAGAACCATCAAGCCTAACTCTGGTACGCTTGCCAACAATCTCTACAGGATACACCAAATCCTCCAACAAAGCATCGTAGACCGCAGTCAATGTTCGGCTAGTATTAACAATTTAGTTGCGTTTATTAAATTACATACAAGCATTATTAAATATGTTTCTTGCTGTCTTTTATACCTTCTAGGACGCTTCTGCTTGTTCTTAGTACGGGTTTTCCTCGTTGGCTTAGGCAAGATTTTACGTTCACCAACAAACATTACATGTTTGCCAGAAAACTTCTTCTCTAATTCACGCACCAGCCTTGTTTGGATCTTTTGGAAGGCCTTCAATTTTGGCATCGGAACATATATAATAATCGACTGTAAAAAAACAAAATGGTTTAAGGAAAAAATAGCCTGTTAAAAAATATCAAATATAGATACATGTGTAGAAACAAAAAGAGCTATCATTTTAGAAGTTTTCATATTTTAATAAAATAAAATAAAATATGGCTTACTATCTTAAACTACGAGACTTAAAAAAAATTCTAACTATTAATTTCAATAACTAATTATCAGGATTAAAACTACGCACAAGTTAGAAATCAATCTTATGACAGCAAAAAGGATAATAAAGATACTTAAGTACAACAAGCTGAAACTTAAAACTACATAAAAATGAAAGCACTTAAGTCAAAGAAGAAACAGTACAAATACACAAGTACAGATACACAACAAAAACAGATATCCGAGGGATGAGTTTTACCTTCTTATTATTTGTCTCCATTTCTCTCGCCTTGGTAATATACAACTCCCTTAATTGCGACTTCAAGTCGCTGTTCATTTCCAAATCCAAAAGGGCATTGGAGATGCTCAATTCGAATTGGTCGGGCTCAGCCCCGGTGCTCTTAATGATCTTCGCGTTCGCTGTAAACATCTGAAGAGGTTTTGAGGTTAGAATATCACCTGTACTAATTGCGTCGACATGCGTACAAGAAATGTACTCAACTATCGCAATGTTACATTAAAACTCTCGTAGACATTGGAAAGTATTTTATAATATAAAACTAAGTATTAAATACAACATTATTTCGGACATATGATTTACGGTCTATCAGATACATTGCAATCGCAATGTTCGCAAATTTAGTAGAAATGTGACACGTTTTATACATTAAATATATACATATAGCACATGTGTAATAGAATTTTACGTTTCTTCTAAATATTTTACACCTGTATTGCCTGGTTAAGACAAAATCTCACGAAGTACGAACCTTGCGGGTTTCAGGACCACGTGGAAAAGAAAGACGGATCGAAACGAAGAGAGAAAATGGTCTACACAGAGAGTGTAACACGGCAACGGAAACGCATCCATAAGTGGTTACGGCTGCCTTCGGAAACACCACATTGGGGGTAAGGTGGCATTTAATTGACTGATCACGATAAGGAAATTTTAGTTCTTTTTGTCCTGATTGGTCAATTATGGGTAGAGATCCACTTCATGTTGCGAATGCTTCAAAGCGCCGTATAGACCGATCATATTCTTTCTTTGAATACTTCAAAGCATTTGCAGCTTCAAGTGGATCGTATCCTATATGCCATTCTGACATACTCCAGGGTGATATTTCTGAACGCAGCCGAAGTAGAACTAAATTAAGTTGGGTTCGGGAATTCACACTATGTGCACATCATCAGTTTGGATTCCCGAACGCAACTTAAAAGGCTTCGATGGAAACCGAGCCACTGAATGGTTGTAATACTGAAGGCACCGTGTGATTCCGATCTTTGTAATTATTATATTGATCCAACCATCGCGATTTCAATTTTCTGACACGTGGTGACTGTAGAAAAGTATTTATCGTGCTCTTTCTGTTTAGAAGTACAAGATGGTAAGTTTGCTACGGACGGTTTGAATTGAAGGATCCGTTTGCATCGCATAAATATGTTATATGTTTTTCTGCTGCGGAAGAGATTCGTAGTGCAGATTTTCGCGTAATCGTTAGCATATTTAATAAACGTTGAATATATCTTACTGGTGGAAAAACAATAATGTTATATTTCTGTATGTCACACCACTCCAATCTGCTTATTTTTTTCAAACTCAGCTTTTCTAGATTTATGTATTAAGTGTACAAATATTGTAATTATGGACGAGAGATTTTTGTTACAAAAACTGTATGATTCCACTAAAAAAATCAAAGTCGACCTTAAAAATCGAACATTTTAATGTCACAATATTACCATCTTATATATTTATCTTGAAATCTTACAAAATTTTATTTTATATATTTTTCTTATAAATATTTGGTTTTTGAGATATTTAAGGGACCCAGAATTTTTCATACATACTTTGTACATAATATAATCCAAGCATATATATATATAAAATTTCAGTTCATATAATATGTTATTGCTTGCTAAAATATCTTTACAGGCTCGTGGTCCGAAAAAGCATCTCAAGCGTCTCAATGCACCGAAAGCATGGATGTTGGATAAATTAGGGGGTGTGTATGCTCCCCGGCCATCCACTGGTCCTCATAAACTTAGGGAGTCACTTCCCTTGGTTATCTTCCTCCGCAACAGACTAAAGTATGCCTTAACCAACTGCGAAGTAACTAAGATCATGATGCAGCGGTTGATTAAAGTTGATGGAAAAGTTCGCACCGATTCCAATTACCCTGCTGGTTTCATGGGTATGTTCTTGTTATTTTGCACTATTTGTATGTAATATATACATTACATTTTTATGTTATTAAATATTTAGTCAAACTGTATCGAAGCTATGATGTTTGTGTTTATAAGAGATTTGTCAATTTTCAATCGAAGACTAGTGCTCAATATGTGTTTTTCAAGTTTCCATATAGTTTTATACAATTTTGTAAGTTGTATCTGTAATTTAATGTTTATATTACAAACAATAATTGTACTTAATAATTACACGATCAACTAAAAAAACTAATTGCATTATGGCCCCGCCGAAAAACTATCGCACATCTGTTCTTAAGATAATAATCTTGATAATGATTTTGTGGATTGTTGCTGATTCTCTTGCAACAATAAAATCATGAACACAAAATATTGCCACGAATATAAATTATTAAATAATATTTCCATGCTGTTGATCAAATAAGAGCTTTTTGCCTTAACCTGAGCATTATATAATGAAACATTATATTCTTTCTGTTTTACCGGGGAAGAATATTTTAATACATTTAATACATTGTACAGATGCAACGTGATCCGTGTGCAAAACACGAAGATTAATTGCAATTGTAATTCGATTTCTTCAGATGTTATTACCATCGAGAAGACCGGCGAATTTTTCCGATTGATTTACGATGTGAAGGGTCGCTTTACCACGCATCGCATTACTGCGGAAGAGGCTAAAGTAATTATTCGATGTCATGTGTACGTTTTTCCGTGATAAAGGAGAATAGTGCCTTACTTATATGTAACATTGCTTATTCACAGTATAAGTTGTGCAAAGTGAAGCGCGTTCAGACCGGCCCCAAGGGTATCCCCTTCTTGGTGACGCACGACGGTAGAACCATTCGTTATCCTGACCCGGTTATAAAAGTCAACGATACCATTCATCTGGATATTGCCACCGGAAAGATCTTAGATTCCCTCAGATTCGATTCTGGTAATATATATATGTGTATATAATACATGTGTGTATGTATGTGTGTGTATATTTTTATAATATATTTTATATAGTATCAAACACAAAAATGGGAGAGGAACATATCAAGTTTATCTCTCTGTTTCTAGGTAATCTATGCATGATTACTAGCGGAAGAAACTTGGGTCGTGTTGGTACCGTCGTTAGTCGTGAACGTCATCCTGGCTCCTTTGATATCTGTCACGTGAAAGATGCGCAAGGGCACTCCTTTGCCACGAGGTTTGTATGATTAAGTTTTACTTATGTACAAATTTAAACATTTAGTGATTTTTCTCCAGCATACACTGTTTTATCTAGTAAAACAGGTTTTTCGGCTTGTTATCATTAATTAGTGCGAATTTTCGATAAACGATGCGCACTTTGATCATCTGAAACTTTAAGATACAGATGATCAAAGAAAATTCGGCAGAATTTTCTCTTAATATTGGGCCGTATCGAAGCTGTCATATGTATTGTATATCGCGTATAACAGTCTAAAACTGGCCGAGATCGAATCCCTTCATATTGGTCACGGATCACCGTTTCTAGTTCGGTTTTCCGTATTACCCTAGAAGGAAACAATATTCCCTCTTTTGCAAATAATTTCTAGTACTATGTAATCGTAGTTTGTTTCAATATTTTTTTACACAATACGAATTCACTTAGGTTAAACAACGTCTTTATCATCGGTAAGGGCACAAAAGCTTATATAAGTTTACCAAGGGACAAGGGTGTGAAGCTGTCGATTGCTGAAGAACGCGACAGAAGATTAGCTGCAAAGGGAGTAAATTAAGTACATTTATTATTATAAGAAAAGATTCAATAAACCGAAGTTGCCTGGACAATTCTTTTCACGAGTATTTTTAGTATTTATTTGGTCACCTTTGTAAGTAATAGAAAATTCAAGCATTAAAGAGCGACTCATTTTTCTCATTTATTTCGTCACTTATTTAGAAACTTATTTTACTTTTTTCTCACTTTTGAGAAAAAAATTTACTTTTCTCTTTTTTTTTTCTTATTTGACTTGAACCCTTTCAAAAGTAGACTTTCAAATTACACAGTGGAATCAATTGTCCGCATTTGTCCATCTATAATTTTTGTTTGTCTACCGAGTCAGAGTGAGTTATTAACAAACAACGAACTCAACAAGACAGACAATGACCGTCATAAGCACATCAGACGGTTTTTTTTTTTCGAATTGAATATTCTTTGAATAATATGTTGTTAAGTTGTACAACTTGAAAAAGATTTTTTTATTTGCTGTGCAATTTTTCACCGTCGAGAAAAGCGATCCTTAACACTTAACACTAAAGTGTAAAATGTATAAAATTGTGCAAAAACCTGATAATGTTTCTTGAAAACAAGAGAATTTCTTCCGTCTAGCTGAATTGGTAAATTTGAAGATAAAAGTACATATGAATTACCGTCGTACCGTTAAAAAGTGAGAATGAGTAGGAACGGGTTTCAAAGGCAATTTATACGAAGTATGCATAACAAAGATCGTTGGAATACACAACACAAAAAGAGACGCATACATTATAGTATACATTGTTCGAAGTATCTTTTAAAATAGTGCTGTATAATTTGAGAGTAAAAGCATAAATACAATAGACGAGTAAATTTGGAAATTATGGGCGAGATCGAGGAAAAGTGCAGACTTTCACTTCTCTGGCAGCCAAACTTCCGTGTCCAGTTCGATCGCGTTTTGTAGAAGACTATTGCATTGCTCGTCCTTCAACTTTTCATTCCTGTGTTGCACTTCTTTCGCGGCTTTTAAGTACCTACCAAGAAGAGAAACGCGTCATCACGCACGACTATTACAAATAACGAAATAATATTGAGATTCCAATGAAAAGGTCAAAGCGGATTACTTTCGTATACAAAGGACCATATTCTTGATTTCGTTCTCGGTCGTTCTGGGCGACGGTCTTGCATATTCCGTATTTTTCACATGTTTCGTTCGAATAAACGGACAGATACGAATCCATCCACCTTCCCTCACACAGGGGGTTCTCCAATCTCTGCCGTTGTCCCAGATCGGTGGCGATGCACGATCCTCGATCGTGCTTCCCTTAAAGCCACGGCGGTCCATTAACAGCGAATTGTAACGAGACCAGGCAGTTGGGCAAACTTCCGGCGTTGATTGTCTCAGCTGAGCGAAAAATCATGCAGCAGCAAATATTAAAATTATTTTTCTTAAATAAGCAATATACGTCCACAATGCGTGTGCGAAATTGTTCTCAATGTCACGTCAAACGAGTTTACCATTTAATATTCAGTATTGAATGTTTAATGCTTAATATATTTTTAATATATATTTAATATTTATTACATTTAATATTTAATGTCTTTAATTTCGCGATTTTTTAAATATCTTTTAGGTATATTTAACTTTTTAAAAGATATATTCTGTCTGTTAATTTTTGTCGTGATTTGGAAATGTTACATTCGACGTGCGATCGGCTGATGATCCACGTTACAAAATAAAAAAGTTTCTACGCAAATACCGTGGCTCGAGTCTCCGGGGAGAGATTTAGGAAAGCGTCGGCTTCTCGTCCGAGCCTCGACTTCTTTTTCGTAGAGCGGCCGAATTTGGAAGACACTTCGTCCTCATCCTCGATGTGGCGATCGGAGGACCAGATTGTGAACAGGGATAGTCCGGTGTTACACACTGGAAGACCTAACAGATCAAACAGATCGTGCAGTAAGGGCTTCTTCACTTCCGAGTCGACTTCGCAGTCGTTACTTAAAGCTGGGCTCAAATTCACCTGTGGAACGTGCGATTACATTGTAGCGTTTCACACTCGCGTGCACGCCAAAAAAAAGGAGAATATAATTGTTTTATCTAATTATTTCGAGTCATTTTTTATACATATATGTATATACTAACTTCTAAGAGCCACGGCTTCAAATTCTCGTCGATCAATACGTCGAAACCGAAAAATTCGAAACAATTCGAGGATCTGGGAATGCTTGCCACTTGACTCAGGATCGTCAGAGTCACTAGACACGAGATTCTCTGCCAAAGAATCCAATCGAAATATCCCGATTGCTCGAAGTATCTTCTTAGTTGTCGAAACGTCCATTTGCAACCTACATATGGACGAACATACTTTACATCACTCGCAAAAAACGCTCGCCTTCGCTCGCTGTTAATGTCCTAAGAAATACCGGCACCAATGCGTTCCTTTTTCTCCGAGTATCCTGGTCCCAATTTGTTCAGAGAGAAATTCGTGAGGTGTCGGAAAGGATCGTCCAAACGTTCCAGGGAAAATTTCTCGGTGGCGAAACGAGCCAAGCCTTCCTTGTACAGGTAGATCGTCAACGGGCGATACGACGGTACGCACACGTACAAGCGAAGATCGAATTTGTAGCCGCCGATCAGCAGAGGATTCTCAATGTACTTCTGCACAACTGCGGCATTGTCGTACGACAGATCGCTTAATTTCTAGAAGGATACATTTAGACGGTTTACACGATTGTTCAAATATCCTACCCTTGTGTGGTTGAAGTTTGAAACGATCTTCGAGCGAAAACTAAGAAAAAATTTTTTCAAGTCAAACATCCAGAAAAAACCAAAATATGTAGAAACAATAAAATTGTACGAAATATGTCGATATGAATATGAATAAACGAGAGAAACGGAAAAGATTACCCTGTCTCTTATTTTTTCTATAACTTCTCTGTTTCCCTTTTCTGTTTATATATATATCTGAGAATTCACTATATTGTGTAATTTTATCTTGGTAATATGTAAAAAAATTCAAGCATTTGTGCGATGACATTTTTGGGCTGTGTTATTGCGTATTCTTCAGAGAAACGCTTACACGAAACAAGAAAATCCCTCTCCCCTGACTTTGACCGACCGGCTTACAGATCCAAACTTTGTCGTCCTTTTCGTAACGACTGCACTCTTCAGCTAATCTCGTGTATTCGGAAGGCAAGTTGTATCCTTCGGGGCTGGCGCAACGGATTAGTATCTTATTATCATAAACGGACTTATTCTATTCTATTCTGTCATGCACAGTACCTGAAGTCATAAATTGAACCGTGAATTTTCTTCATGCACTTCAAGTGGCGTATCAGTTTATCCTTCCGGCAGATGGAATTTCCTTTTGGTATCCGATTCACGAACTGCGAGCGAGAAATAACCTGACATACTATTCTCGCCAATTAGTTGTGCTTTTAATAAACAATTAAATTATTAAAATATAAAAGAAACCACCGAAGATACCATGCTTTTAATAAACAATTAAACTATTAAAATATAAAAGAAACCACCGGTGAGCTTAAATTAAATGTAATCACTTGGTTAAAGCGTACATAAATAATTCGAAAAACAGATACAGACGTCTCGTGAATTGATCATGCAGTGAGAAGATTGCGATTAAATTTTAATTGATTCTTTTAGCAGCGGAATTAGAATTAACGAACTCAACGGTGATCTCGGAATCCGACCAGGATTCTGGAAGGAATCGGAATTAGCTCAGCGTCGGTCACTTGGAAATTTGCGCAGGAGTTCCCTTTCTTTTTCGGGCGCTTGTTATTTACATTTCGAGCTTTTAAAACGCGAGCGGATTGCGTTATTACCTGCCAGGGGAGTAATGGCCTGTAATGCGACGTGGAGAAACCGCCGGACCGCCACCATAAATTCCATCGATCTTTGAATACATTATTTTCGCCGGCGTACTCCCGCCATCCGCGTTCCGTGCAAACCTGTAAGAAAACATTCGCGATAAGCGAAAAGGGCGGCTGATATTGCCTGGGCTATTCCGAGGGCAAAAGTACTATTTATATGACTCGTCTCAAATGTCGATATGCGTGAATGCTCGAGTATTTTTCTCGTTGCCAGACAGGAGGGAGGATTGCCAGGCAATCTCCTCCCCCTCCCTTCCCCCTTCTTGTCCCTTACCACGGTATAAAACGATGTAAGACTTTTAACACAATGACTACCGAATGCGAGTTAACTCGCAGCCGTGGCGTGCGAACGAGATTCTCCGTTCCATGCATCAATCACGAGTTAACTCGCATCGGTTTTTTCCCCTCTTTTCTGCTGAGTAATAAATATAATTATTTAATACATTAAAATGACACGCTGATTTTTTCCGATGGGAACAAATTTCGCCGATGCCACTATGACGCGCTAAGGCGTGTTACTTTTTTAAAGCACGGTGTGGACATGGAGGCATCCGAAGATCTCGCAAAATAATCGATACAGCCCGATCGATTTTTGGATCCTCCTTTCGTTCGGATTCGTAAAACTAAGCGAGATTGAGCCCGCGCGACTTTTGCGACGCGAGCGACGGGCAAACCGGTATCGGATGAAAATAGTCGTTTTATCGATACGATTAGTCCGTAGATATAAATATTCTCTCACAAGCGAGTTTCGAGTATTTTATCGTCTCACAAAAATATACGCTAATGTGTTGGATAAACCGTCGAAGTATACACCGCAAATCGATATCGATTTAACGTTGCATACACAAAGAAAGAGGTTTCTTTAGATTTTGTATTTCTATTTATTTGACTAAAATTTCATTTCATAAAACAACAACATA
Organism: Dinoponera quadriceps; assembly: GCF_001313825.1. Lineage (NCBI taxonomy): Eukaryota > Metazoa > Arthropoda > Insecta > Hymenoptera > Formicidae > Dinoponera > Dinoponera quadriceps. The sequence goes on along the minus strand of NW_014554606.1, from coordinate 618,400 downwards.
TTCGAAATATTATTTGTTTGGATAAGAATTATATTTGTCTCCTTCAAGAAAACTCTATTATTTAACAGAAAGAACGCTATTATTTGAAATAATAACCTTTTAACCGAATAAAATATTATTTGATTACAATCAATATGTAAAATGAAACAGATAGATTTCTTTATGAGAAAATCGTCTTTCTTCATTTCGAACAAATTTTTTCTTTACGATAAAGATACATAGTTTCGTTGAAAAGTCTAACAGTCGTACTTATTAAACAAAACATTAGTTTCTTCGGAGCATGCGCCGGTGATGAAATTTGTTTGTGGATGCGGTAAAATTTATTAAATTTGACGAAATTTTTTTCTCAGTGTTTACCGCGCGCGCGTCCATCGCGCGGATATTCTCCGTTCGGCCCGAACCTCGAGGAAGTCGGATTTTCGATTTCGGAAGGCGAGAACGGATAGTTAATTGCGCGCGTTAATTGAGCAGACAGTGCGCTTACGCATTTCAAAGTTTCCGGAACTTTCGGGTGATATACGCAAATAGCGACGGGCCGTCCTTGATTTATTGTCGTATTATTAGAACATCAGGAATGACTGCGCGTGCGATATCAGAAGCGAGTCAAGGCCTTTGATTACAATTAAATCGGTCCGCACGACACGCCGCTTTAATTATGCGAGCACGAATAAATGAGAAAGGCGAGGAGCGTCGCGGCTAATTCGGGAATGATAGCGTATGCACCCGTGCACGCTAATACGGCATCGATAAAGTTATCGTTGCAACGTCAGACAACGATTAAATCGCGCGATACGCGTTCTTTCACCCGGTGCACCGCAAATCCAGACGTTTAATTGAGAGACTAATTAACGTTAGCCGATGATAATGATAATGCTGATCGACGAATTCCAATGCGTACATGTATAGAGAAAAAGATTTCTTTGGATTCGACAAAATTTCTTTAATTTAAACAAATTTGTCGTTCGGAATGGAGCAAACAAACGAATGTTTGATTTAATCAGCAGGATTGTTTCGTTTCTCAAACAATAAATATCTTGACGTCAAATAACGTACTTCTTTTGTATTTTATACCAATATTACAATGGTTGTCAGAAGAAATAAATCATTTAAAAGAAGTAACGCTATGTTGGAAAGACATTAAATAACTTTCTTGTTTTAGTGGAACAACCCCAAGCAGCAAAATGACGTCAGAGATCTGACGTCGATATGATGTCACAATGACGTTGCGTCTGACGTCTATCAAACAACATGATTTACTCTCGTGAAACAACATTTTCATTCGAACAAAATGACACTCGATATGAAATTATATTGTTTATATTAAACAAATCCGAGTTAAACAAACACGTGTACTAAACCCGAGGAAATCCTTTTCTCCGTGTATCATCGCGATTGCTGAAGTAACGAAACATAGTGATTGTCAGTTCCAATCATCAAACCAATCGTTAGAGTTCGTCAAGGCATGACGCGACGCACGTTAGTCGGGTACAGCGGGCTGCAATTTTTAGATCAGCTAAGCAATAGTTACCGATTCGAATTTCGAATGTTCCTTCTTGATTTAGTAACCGTTCGTCCCCCGTCGCAATTTAATCATCATCCCGGGGGATTCAGATGTTTCCCGGAGCCGGTGGTACTTATGTAGATTTCCCGTGGCACGCAAAGGATTCCGAAAATTCGTAGGGTAAATCCCCCGAGATATGTCATTATTTGATTTTGATTAATCGCGCGCGTTGCACAGCATTGGCGAGCCCCGCTTACGGAGGCCCGGCTCGGAGCTTATTTTAGACACGTTTATGCAAACGCCCAATGACTCGGGCGAATTATACGCCCGTCACTGGCAAGCTTCCATTTTTTTCAGTCGTCCTTTCACGGATAACCCAATTTTTTTCTGTTCTATTCCGCGTCCGGCCGCGGGTAACGATCAGAGGGAGGGCGAACGAGCAATTGGCCTAATAAACGATGCCTGTCACGAGCGAGGCAACTTCGCAACGCTGCGTTCCCATGTGACGCTTTGACATTCAAGCGGTGCGGCCTCCTTGGACGCGTAACGACGGCGACGACGAGGGAAAAAGTCAAATAGGTTTCACGACAGGGATCGCGATGAAACCCCGCAAATTGCCGAACGGCCCCTTCGTACGGGGAGCTGCGCGAAGTCAGAACAAATACCGCGGTTAATTACGCGCGGTTACATTCTATCCGTTCTCCCCGGGAAATTATTTCAAATTCGAAGCAAAGTCGGAGAGTCCGCACTGTGGTCGGTTCATCACGCAAGGCGAACGCGGAGGAACTTTCGTTCGCTTTTATCCTGCTGTGGATCTGCGCACGGTACGTGTATCGTTCGGAATTATTCGTGAGCTGTTTGAAAAGTGCAAATTTCCTCAATCGATATCTCGAACAGAGTGTTAGCGTCTTTCGGAATAACAGGCGGCGAAAGTCGAGTTCTCCCTCTTGTGCGAAACTCCTTATCGCCCGTCCAAATTGGACCTTGTCTCTTCCGAGGTGCAATTACAAACGTAATTAGCGAATATTACAAGTTTGCGACTGATAACGGTTGCTGACGAAATTTGATTCAAGGAGGCAATTTAGCTTCGAACTCATCGAGGCATCGCAGTCGCTCAAATTAGAAATCGGAAGTTGCAAAAGAGCAGTTTACACTGAACGAGCCTCTATTAGCTAAACGAGCTAATGTCAATTATATTTTTACGTTTACAGGTGCAATGGCACACGTAACGATAACTATCGGGGTGCGATTAAGTAGCGTGAAAAATTGCAATAAGTGGCAGCACTTTCGCCATCCCAAAAATCTCCTCCGACTTCCGCTCTCTCTCTCTCTCTCTTCCTTCTTCTCCTTCCTCCCTTACTTCCTCTTTTACTTTCTTTCCTTCCTCTTTTTTTTTCTTTTTCCTCGTTGCATGTCGCACTTACTTCATCGTCGCGTCTAAAAGCGGCGAATGCACGCAGAGGCGCGTTGCATTCGTCTGCCGCTGCGGGTATGCACGTATGTATGTATCGTACCTTGAAAAGTATTTGGTTCAAGGCTGTGTCTAAGTTTGTAACACCGTGCCGCGAACAAAGTCCAAGGGACATAAAAGTCAGAACCCGAATGGGGTGCGGGCGGGCGGGCAGATCTGTTTCCGACACGTTTATGTAGGAATCCAGTGTACGTACGTGAGTGAGCGTTTCCCTTTCGGAGCCGACGACCCTTCGCGTCGAATCGAATCGATCTCGGGGAATCATTCGCGATGCACACCGCGCCGCTGCGAAGCGTTTCGGCGCTCGTGCAAAAACCAACGGGTGTCGTTTGGATTTTCACGTGGACGAAAGAGACGAGCTTCAATCGCGGCAACACCGAACAACGCGTTTCCACGCGAACCGAATTTTCCGCTGACCGGGCAGGAACGGGAAAACTCGGTTGCAGGAACGGACGGATTCCCGTGGGAGGTTTTCTAGTCAGGAAATATTGCTCAACCGAGTTTTAATATACTGAGAGGGATTATAGTTATCTTTCACCTCACATGTACCTTCTTTATGATTTTGACTGTACATCGAAAGGGAATTGCTATTTTCAAGTAAATATTTATTAAGGAGTGTTGTAGTAATTTATTTTATTTGGATTAAGTAAATGTCATTGGAATGTAGCACGCTGGAAGAAAAAAAGTGCTACATTCAAGCAATATTTACTTAATCCAAGTAAAATAAATCACTACAATATTCCTTAGTAAATGTTTATTTGAACATAGTAGTTTTTCTTTCAGCGTAAGAATAGTAGAAGCAAACATGCATGTAAGGTTGAAAAATGGTCCTCCTGATTATAATTCTTTCACTGTGACGATTATAGTTACGAATATCAAATATTTTTTTCCAGGTAAACAGTCGAATGTTCGGACGAATGTTTTCGGTCGCGGTAACAAAGATATTATATCTCGCCACCGAATTTTCGTCTGGTCTCCTCGTTCAGTTACGCGAACTGAGACTTTGTTTTTTTCTTCCGTATACAATTTCCATGTGTGCGTCATGTTCTGTCGTGAACTTTATCGATCGTCGTTCGTTCGAATTGCACTTTCGACCGTTTTACGAAATAAACCCGGCAGAAAGCGTGATTTTTACGGACCGATCGTCACCTGTACAAGTAGAAGCGGTCCGGTGCTGTTCTCGTTTAGCCTGAACACAAAAGGGCCTTCCACGCACTTCACTGCCATGCCGGAGCATCATACTTCCTCGATGCACGGTGAATCGAGAGCCTCCCGTTGGATCACGTCGATGTCACATCACACTCTGAGTGAATATTAGCGGCGTGCGCTGAGGAAAAGTAGAAGATTGTATCAGTCAAATGCATTATTGTATTTTGTCGCGTCGGCGAACTGACCACGCGGCATGTTTTTATCAGAAAACTAACAATAAAGTGTCGTGTGAAAAGCGTGAACGGATCAATGTGCAAATAGTGAGTGAAATTACATAACACATTAAGAGAAAAATACTTAAAAATTTATCTGGAAATAAGATTTATCTCACAGGAAGTTTGTCTCGCGGAAATCAATGTTATCTCACAGAAATAAGCCTTATTTCAAAAGTAATATATATTCAAAGTAGAAAAGAGCAAATAAGCAAGTGGTGTGCGATTAAAGGACGAGGTTGATGAAAGAACCATTCCTGGAATTAATCGACTAATTCGGTGAAGGCGCGTGACACGAGACATGTTGATCAACATGTTGGCGACGCCTGCGTGTCAACGCGCGTCGTGCAGGTGTATATCCGACGGTCCAACGTCAAGGATCGAATTTGAAACGCGAAGCGCGCGGAAATTGCGCGGCCACGTGCGTCGCGGTTCCACTTCGCTCGTTGACTCTGTCGAAGCGAACACAAACGAAGAAAAGTTAACACATATCTGCGAAACTACGATCTCACCCCTACAGACAGCACACATTCGTCAATAATCCCAATCCTCATTCGGGTGCTTTCGTTGCAAAGCGATATCGCGATATCCGCTTCGACTTACGGTCTCGGGAACACCTCGCAGACCGTATTATCTGAACATATCTGCGAAACAATTAGAAACGTCCGATTGTGCATCACCGTTTCCATCCATCGAGCGTCCCAGTTATCTGCAATTCGACGATTATCACTCCATCATTCGCGAACTCGTAGAAATCAAGCGATAAAAACAACTCTTTTTCGACGTCGCAAGCATTTCAGGTTACGTGATTCCCCGGTTGTTTCGAATTCTAAATACGATTCAAGTTCGTAAAGTTGGGGAAATAAATTACTATTGTACGAGAATAATCAACATCGTGCTGTTGCGAATTATAATCTCCCGCGCGTGAGTAATTAATTCGATGGTGAATCTTTTAAAAAAAAAAAAAAAGAAAAAAATAGAAAACTTACCTTAGGATCGTGCTCGGTAGAGATGACATCGCCGACGATTACGCCACTTCAACTTCAGCCACATCGAGAGTCACTCGTGCTTTCGATGCATCGAAACTCTCTCTTTCTCTTTCTTTCTCTTTCTCTCCCTCTCTTTTATTATTTCCGTCCGCGAAGTTTTGCCGCGTTGATAGCGGGTCTGGACAAGGCGGGATCTCGATTCTCACTGGTGCGCGGCCACGTTCCGGTCTACGCAATCGCTTTGACTCCGTTCGCAGGTGCGCAGGCTACCTGCCTGGTGTGTTCGCGCGGCCCGCTTGCAGCTTTTATGCGCTTCCCGCGCGGCCGCCGCGCGGCAAGGACGTCGGAAGAGTGCCGGATGGGCGATCAATGGCGGCCTATTGGAAGGGTCCGAGGGAGTTTAGATAATACGAATTTATGGAAGGTTATTAGAAGCACGCGACGGCCACCGCTCCGTCCTTCTCCGCTGGCTGTCTCTATATGGCAACCACAATGAATCTTTCGGATCCTCCGAACTAAAACGTATAAATATAGTTAAACGCGATATTAAACGATACCGGAACGATGGAACACAGTAGCATAATAAAATGAAGCCTAATACGCCACAGAGGGAAGTCAGTTTCTTCTTCTATGAAATTCTTTCTCAATTTTATCGCCATGATTTTTAGCGACACAAGAATATACCGTGAATAGAGTTCGACTTGCCGAGGAATATAAAATAACAAATAACACACATGAAACGGAAGAGTGCGAAATTAAAGCAGAATATCGATATGTTTCTCAGCTACGAAATTCTATGGTAATTTTTCTTTTTAATTTTCTCCTTGTAATAGGATTAATAGAGTAAATATGGACACTGTGTGGAAAATACTTGCTAACTTTGTCTCCTTTCAAGATTCTCGAGCTTTCGATTTTGTAACCCCGGAGAATACCGTGAAACGAATGTAACGTGGTAAAATCAAAATGAGAGAGAAAGATAAAATGTAATTACGTCAGGAAGTGAACTATTTTCTCGGGAAATTATATTTTCGGGAAGTAAAATACTGCTCCCGGCGCTTGTCGATCCTCTCAAACTTCATGACGTGGAATAATTCCGATTAATGCCTGGTATTAATTCCGGGGATCCTTCGAGTCGTCGTTCACCCTTACCTTCAATGATCACGGACGTTCTAACGGCGGTATCGAGCTCGAGCGCGAGATTGAGCTTTCCTCGGGCGACTTCATGCCCTTTTAAAGGCCGGCGCGACGCACTTATAATGGAACATAATTGTAATTGATATTTACGAGAATTCCGCCGGGGAAAAAACAATCCCCCGAGCGTCACGCGACGCGCAGGGATACACGCTGGGCTAATTGGCGTTCGCGAAAAAATATTTCAGCCCGGGCAATTACCGTCTAATTATAATAGGATGCCTGATTACTCGACTTTCTCGGAGACCCTCTCGTTGACCCGCGCGTAACATGCTCGACGATCAATCAAACGCCGACGATGTGCGAAGGACACGACTGCGGGATTATTAAGTGATTGCGTGCATACGCAGGAATAAAGACCGAATGTATCTTGACGTGGAAGAATTGACGAAAGAGAGAGAGAGAGAGAGAAGGGAGGGGCAAATACGATGTGCCAATTTGCCGGTTATACAACGCTACCTTTGACTGTATCTGATGTACAATAAGTGTGCACATAAGTAAGAAACGAGACACAGACACGTTGCGTGTTTCATCGGAAATCTTCACGAATACCTCCGCATCGTGATTTTATCGATGACGGACACTCTTCGGAATCAAAAGAGGATTACTTCGCGCGTCTCCTCTTTCTTCATTTTTATTCGCGGTCTATGAGTCTCGAATCAAATACGCTCGTTGAAGCTGCTTAGTTTCTTAGTCGCACGAGAGAACGTCTACTACAATATAATAGAATATACTATACATTCGGTCTTTTCTGAACCAGCCTCGACGCAGTCGGCGCTAATCCGGACGACAATCGTTAAGGAATAATAATCGCATTTTTTCACGGTTACCGTGTAACAATAATTGCCCGATAATTTTCGATGACTGTCCCCCACTCGCGAGAAGAGAGAGCTCCCGCAAGCACAATATTCTCGCGAGTGAAGCTCATTTTAGAAGAGGTTTATAATTCGCGGAAACGGAATTTGGAAGAGAATTCTGTTTTCTTTTTTTTTTATTATTTTATGTGCGACGTAAACATACGGAGAACATTTGAAGATTTTTTTTAGATGTATACCTATACATCTTACGCAAATGTCTATGAATGTTATTCTTCAATTCTTCAAATGTTTTCTTCAGACCACGTCTTGGACGATCTGCAAATCGCAACGCAAATTGTCCGGATTGTCCGAAGCGTGCTTGAAAATCGGTACATAATTATTCCGCGGCTCGCGAACACGTATTCGCGTTCGCGGCCGCGTACTGCAACCGATATACGTACCTCGATGTACTTCGTGTAGTCACGTAGGATACTCTAATGTTAGCGATATAAATAGAGATACAAATAGATTATATTTCTCTCTCTCTCTCTCTCTCCCTCTCTCTCAAAGAATCTTTATGCGGCCCGCGTTCTATGTCACACAGGCATCCTCGAATTACGCATAAGCAGATTGTACAATATCCGGAAACACGATCGACTCTTTGCAATTTAAATTTCATTCTCTCCCGATATCTGGAATTTCCATACGCTCGTATTTCCCCGCCATTTTGGTCCGTAATCTGTTTTTTTATGCTTTTGACGGTACTGTAGAGAAATTCAATAGCGCGTTCACAATCGCGCGCACGCGCGCGTGTATGGTTTTGTAATAAGTTTAAAAGTTATAACTATCAGAAAAGAGATATCACGAAGGCATAAAAGGAGGTACGGCGAAGGACTGATATATTTTTCATAAGGATGCCTGTTAATCAATTTACCATAATAGTCATTTGTTATCAGTGGCGTAACAAATATATATAAAATGCCCGAACGTAAATAATTAAACGAAAGCACTTTAACTACTAGAACACTAATTATAATTTAATTATAATTCATCAAAACGCGCAGGATTATCGTCTGTTTGATATACCATTCTTGCTAGCAATAGAATCTCCTTAAAAATCGCGAAGAAGGAAATTTATTCACTCGTAAAATTACGCGTCCTCACATGTATGGTATTAATACGTTATTACACAAATTAAGATTCTTTAGCTCCGGGGCACCTCTGTCTCTAAAATGGCGGGATATTCGCTACGCTACTGGTCATTGTTTCTATACGTACATCTGACTGTGAATAGAAGAGAACTTAATTGTACGTATAAATGTTGCGTGTTAAAAAAAAAAAATGTTATATCGAAAGGAGATTTAAACATGTAGTATAGCAAACGACGGCGACAGTTGGATATTTGTATATTTCAGACGCATCGTGCGATTATATACTCGTTACTAATACTTCAATGTTACTCGGTAACATCTCCGGCAATAAAGATGACTATACGGCCGTACGACATCGTCCCGTGAAAGTTTTGTCCCTTGCACAACTTCCGTCCCGCTTGCACACAATTTCCGAATCTACAACTCAAAGGAATCCGAAAACTAGAACTTCTCGAAAAATTAACTATCAGGTTTACGAGGAAACCAATACAACGGAAAGGATCTACTATGTAAATTATTCAATATACTTACCAAAGAACGTGAGAAATACAATTTCTGCCCCGGCTGAATGAAAAGTGGCATTCTCTTCTTTCTGAAGAAAGGGAGTATTTCTCAACACGTGGAAGGAGATAGAAATGATTTCAACAAGTACGATATTTACAGGCCATGATATTTTATTAATCTATACATCGGTAACAAAAATAACAACTTCTTCGATTATTATTACTAAGTAATGTTATTGTTATCTTTACACTTAAAGTTAGACGACCTGACTGAGACGCGACGCGTTGCACGCGCGATTTTGGCTGTTTCTAGTATCTCGAGGTAAAAACAAGGAGATCAGATCGGTACGTTCTCGTCTTACACGAACTGCGCTCCACGTTTACCAAGCGCTGCAAAGAAAAATCAGAGATAGGTCAAAGTGGTTGTCGGGGAGCAATTTCTCGTGGATAATAGATTATTTCGCGTATATTCGTCGCGAGATATTCGTGACAGCCTCTTTCCCTTACCCGTAGGAGGGCGACGGATCTGGCTGCGACCAGGCTGGCGCGTATTCTTTATGCGGCGGTCCGTAAATAGGTTTCGGGACGATCCTTTCGATGTAAACTGGCTTCTCGACGTATTCCACGTACTTCACCGGAGGCGAAAGATACACGTGATGTACTTCCGGTGCGCTGTAATAACCGGCTTTGTATCTGAAAGTACGAGGGAAAACAAATGAGAATATCCACCGAAGAATCGATGAAGAGCGTGTTCTTCTGATATCCACTTTCGCGGTTTTCTCAAAAAGAATCTTGCAGATCAATTTGAGATACGGTGACAATGGCACAGAGAGACAAGCGACGAAATTGTATCCAGCAAATATCAACTAACAGTCTCATTAAACATTTTTCATACACAATTATATATTATCAGACATGTAATTATATATAATTAGATATAATTAGACGTGTAATTATATGTAATTATATATTTTTATATATGGACATATTTTATATATAATTATTTATTATATTTTATAATTATATGTTGTACATAATTATATATATATGAAAAATTGTTTAACAGGGTAACATCAATGTTATCATTTCCCACTCAACAATGTTATATAACACATACGTTATATTGCATTTACATAGTTGAGTGGGAATTACATCATTGCTGTTATGTTACTGTTGATTGGGGTCTGCTGGGTATTTTCCGCGACACGATACACTTTCTCACCCTTTCGCGACGCCGAGACCGAAGCCGAGGAGGCCAGCGCCGAGCAGCTTCTTCTTCAAGAACAGCGTTCTCTTTTCCCTGGTGTGTACCGCGCCGCCATCGACTTGATCCTCAACAGCCACACTTCCAAAGTCAAGCGATTGTTGGTCCAGCACTGTATCTTCCGCCGCAGCTCTCAGTGTGAAAGAACAGCAAACGACGATAGCGATGATGACGACGGTGCGATGCATCTGTCCACGTACGGAACACGTGTCGCAGGTTAATCGTAAATTTACCATACATTAACGTCTCAGTAAACACCAACAATAACGTTACATCAATGTTATAATTTCTCACTCAAACATATAAATACAATTTAAACATACGTTGTATACAGAGTAATATAATATACGTTATATACAAAATGTCTTAGCATAAAGAAAATGTCTAAATTTCTCCTTTGTTTCAAATGATATGAAAAAATATGTTTGGAACATAATTTGACTGGTTTCAAAGGAGGAATATCGTGGAAGACAAACTTTTTACGGTCATTTTTTCAATTGTTCTTCAAGTCTCCATATTTAGGTCTTCAAGATATTTAGGTTACACTCTGTATGTAACAGTTACATTATTAATATTATTATATTAATATTATAATTATATAAGTGAGAAATTATAGAACTGTTGTTTTATTGCTGTTAATGTTTACTAGGATGTTTAAAAAGAGTCTAGCACGAATGACATGGTAAATTGCAAAAGCTAATTGAAATTTCCACGTGTCCTCCCCGGGACCTCGTCCGAGGTCTTTCGACTTGAGCAAGACTTCGATCGGACGTGTCGACTTTTACCTTGCGTCTCAGTACGGTGAGGTCAGGTAGAAAATAATTGGTGATGATACACCGCGAGGACAGGCCTGAATACTGTGACTTTGATCGAGGATTCGTTCGATTTTATACCGACCTGCCTACCTCTCCGCTATTTGCGGCCAACACGGGCGCGATTCCGGAGCCGCCCCCTACCACGGAGCCGGGAATAGGCCTAACATCGGGTTTAGGTCGATTAAACCCATTGTGACACCCACCGATGCGTTGTTGCATACGTCATGACAACGGGCAGACTTGGCCGGGATTTCAATTTGACCTCTCATCCGAGTCACGACAGGTCGCTGTATGAAAAATTCCGCGTGGCTTCCATTCTTCTTCGCCGGGCGATTTCCTCGAATATAGAAACGCCTGTTTAACTTCGNAATGATTACGTGTATGTATCAGATCGCACGTAACGAGCTCGGTGCGATTGCGTGCGGCAGAAGCACGTGTATCGCTGAAAGGCGGGACATGTGGACCCGCCGAAGAAAGAATAGAAAATTCGTTGCGCAGTATTTCACTTTCTCCTCTCTTCGTGCCTCTCTTTCTCTCTCTCTTTCTTTTCTTTCTTCTTTTCTCCGCCGCTCTAATTGTTGCAGCCGATGATTGTGTGCATTATCTGCTCGTCACGTCGCCGGAGCTGATAAATCGAAACGATGCCCGTCGTGTTCCTGTTGCCTTTTCTTTTTCTCCCTCACTTTCTCAAATTCGCCGTCGATTCGCCAAATCCTGCCGTTTCAAGTTTTAACTATCTTCAAGTTTTAACAGCGATCGCTGATAAGCGGATCGCTCGTCCCAGTCTCGATTCGGTCAAAGGAGATCCTGGGAAAAAATGAGCGCAAACTTTAGCGATTAATTGCAAAAAACAGTACCAGATCCATGACATAATGATAAAATTTCGCGTGACAATTTACCCGGAAAATCAAGCACGTTCTGAAAGACACAATAGATTCTCCTCCTCGTCGATGTAACGCCGGAATTGAAGAAAGTAAACCTCGATGTTTCGGAGTTAATTGTGTCACGTCAACGCGACGCCTTCTCGGTAATCATCGCTTCTACGGCAATGCTGAGTTTCTTCCGTTATTTATCATTATGTCATGGATCTGGTACTGTTTTTTGCAATTAATCGCTAAAGTTTGCGCTCATTTTTTCCCAGGATCTCCTTTGACCGAATCGAGACTGGGACGAGCGATCCGCTTATCAGCGATCGCTGTTAAAACTTGAAGATAGTTAAAACTTGAAACGGCAGGATTTGGCGAATCGACGGCGAATTTGAGAAAGTGAGGGAGAAAAAGAAAAGGCAACAGGAACACGACGGGCATCGTTTCGATTTATCAGCTCCGGCGACGTGACGAGCAGATAATGCACACAATCATCGGCTGCAACAATTAGAGCGGCGGAGAAAAGAAGAAAGAAAAGAAAGAGAGAGAGAAAGAGAGGCACGAAGAGAGGAGAAAGTGAAATACTGCGCAACGAATTTTCTATTCTTTCTTCGGCGGGTCCACATGTCCCGCCTTTCAGCGATACACGTGCTTCTGCCGCACGCAATCGCACCGAGCTCGTTACGTGCGATCTGATACATACACGTAATCATTGGTCGCACGCACGCTCGTTTGCGCGCACATACGCATAAGCGGTGTGCGACTGACGACGGCCGAATGACAATGGGACCTTGTCACGTCCGCGCGCATCGCCGTGTCATTATCTAACGATGCACAAGCGACGACCTGATCGATAATCGTCAACGTGTGACTAACATTAGTAGCGTTCATTTACGCATTAGGGGGACAAGGGGGATGCTTATTTTATGATTCAATGTGATAAAAAGTATTTTGTCGTAATCACACGCAAAGGTGTCAGTTTCTTTTGGAGATTCCCCCGTCTTCTTCTGCACAATAAACAATTTTATGTAACATTTAATACATTTCATAGGTTCCAAATGATGCACTCAAATGTTTGTGTTAATTTCACACACAGGTGAACGTGTTAAAATGTAATACAAATATTGTGTCAAAAATTAACACAAAATTGAAATACGTTAATCAACGCTGAAGTATAAAATGTGTTATTTTAACACTTACACACATGTTAAATATCGACACAACACAAATTGTTGAAATAACATAGACACAATATATTAAATAAACACACAGGTATGTTGAAAATTCAACGTAAAATTTTAACAAGGACCGATTTTAACACAAGTACAAAATGCTTTTTACTGTGTAAATTTACGGACTTTGACAGGACGAATTTGCAACTTATCTCTCGGTTATTACGATAAGCTGAGATGGTCGTAGCGTTGTGAAATATTCCGATAAATAATATTGTACATCATACAAAATAACTAATTAAACTAAATAACTAATTAGGTCAGTAAATTATGTCGCGTCCCTAACACAAGTCATATGATATCCAATTCTGGGTCGGGAGAAGAAGTACGTATTAAATATATATTAGATTTTTTAAGAAATGCAGATTTTTTAATTTTATTAAATATAATTGCAATAAGTAGATAAATGATATTCTACAATTTTTCTCTTAAATATTTACAATGTTAACCTTGGAATACAATAACTGTAAATGAATTAAAGAATATAAAAAATATTTTTCCGTGTTTTCATTACAATATGAACTTTTTTAATACATTAATAAATTAAACTTGACCCGAAATTAGGACTCGACCCATAAATGGGATCGTTATTTTAATTAAAAGATGACAGATATGGATTTGTTTGTTAGAATATATCGAATAATCACAGTCTCATTGTTTCTAACTCTTTATTCGATTTTTCTCCATCCTAGAACAAAACATAAATTCTTTATTTCTTTAAGTACATATTCTCCTTCGCTGCACAAAAAAAAGCTTGGATCTCACGAGCCTCGCGAGCCTAAGCCTAAATCCACGACGGACGAAGTGGGAGCCGACACGCGACGACAATTCGGTAATCGGCGTAGAAAGTGTCTGAGTAAGAGCGCGACGGAGCTTTCGCAAGCAAACGTGAACAGGCGCGAAATTTCACCGAGACGCGCACGAAGACCGGTCGCGCGGCATCATTTATTTTCAATATTTTGCGACCCCGCCGGCTGGCTGAGGGTAGCGACGTGGTTAGTTCGCGGTTCGAGACGGTAAGACGTGCTTTCACGTCTCGCAAGTGCAACGCCGGAAACTGACAGGCCATTTGTGCCAGGATATTAGCATGGAAATGGAAATTCGGTCCGCATCTAATGAAAGTCACATCTGCACCGAAACGCGTATAGACAGTTCGCCTCGGAATAGAATTCAGCCCTATCAACATTTTTTTTTAAATTGCGATTCGATAAATGAACACGTTGTTCCGTGTGAGTATCGTTTAGTCTGTGTCAGGTATGACTCTGATTCATTCTCAGTACTAGTGTGAGAGATTGTTCATGCGAAAATTGGGAAATATTCGATCGTAGATAATGAAAATGAAATATCAATAAGGGATCTCGAGCGATCCACGGCTGCGAGCAAAAGATATCACTCCAATTGATTGATCTCGAGCTTTATTTCAAGGTTACTTCGAAACCTGAAGGCATTCGAGACGCCACGTATTAAATTATATTAAATATCAGAGAAAAAATATGCATGAATTTTCGCGCAGCCTATAGAAACATGGCATCTATGCTCGGGCGTCGCCTCCCTTCGCAATTTCCCTTTCCGTTCACTCGGGCGGAGCGTCGTAAAATAAATGTCCGAATCAATCGCGCGCCAGAATGTGAAACGCGCACGGTCGAAATTGCGCGCCGCCGACAAATCGACCGTGTACCGAGTTCGATATCCACGCGGCATTGTATTCTCTCCCGACGCTCTCTCCCGGGAGGAAAGCGACGTTTCACGCGACATCCGCAAACCTGTGAGGTTCACCACAAAAGAAAAAAGGCGCTCGCGTGTCGAGACTACAAAGCAACGCTATAAATAATTCATCGAACATCGACATTAGCGGGTGCCTTTTATGAGAGTTATGTGCAACTCGGAGGATTTTGTGGGAAATCGCGAAAATAAACCGGCGTTCCGCCGGATACGGTTACGCAAATGCGGGTCGTTTCAAATCCAGTCTTACACGGTACAATGTACGATAGACGCGTCTTAACTGCGTCTTGAGTGACTTCAGGAGTCGTCGACAAAGTCTTGAGGCGTCTAGACGAGCCGTCGAGACTACGTGCTTCAACACGCGTATTTCGGCAATGACGGTATTCGCAGAGTGAAATCAATCGACACGACATTCGCGAGCGCGGGTTTCACGTCCTGAATAACATATCGAGCGACACCGATGTCGGTTAATTTTTTAAGAGCTACCTTCGTTATCAAAAAATCAGGTCGTATCGCACTGAAATTAAACGTACTTCTTGCTACGAAAATTGAACGCTCGTGGTTGAAACAGAGAACCTTTTCCGGAGAACTCGATTTGTACAAAATGCTTTTGGTAAACTATGAAAGACAAAAAAGAACCTTACTGAAGTAGCCCCTCGCGCTTTTATAGAATAATTTATTATTGATATATATCAAATACGTGTATCATATTGAACGGTTTTTTAAGGTTTCTTGCAAATAAATCAATATCTGTTGTTTTGTACTGAGCGTGTTAAAATTACGGATACACGAAGTCCCCGAAGATAGACGTTCAAAGAGAAATCATGTACAATGATGCGGCAAGTTTGCAAGATAGTTATATCAGTTATTTTTGTAATCTATTGGTATAAAATATCTCATAATAAAGACACGTTAGGCTTCTCTAGGAAGAAACTAGAGGCAAGAGTTTTCGGACACACAACGTACCATACAGCCGCGATTATTTTCTGCGCGTAAGGATTTCCTCGGCTTTCGGTTGGCTCAACAAATTCGTCAGTTCGACCACTCGATTGCGAAGAATCGATTCAATTTGGCACAATTTGAGGGAGATATTTTTTCCAACGTGAGACTACATTTCCTCGTTTTCGGCAGGTCGGGCTAAATTGAAGTCGAGAATCTCGTCGGACGTGAGGAAACGCACGTCGCTGTCCTCCGAGAGCGCCGAGCTGCTTCCTCTCTTGTAAGTCTTCCTCCTCCTGATGATGACAATCGTAACGATTACGAGCGTCAAGGAGAACACGATTACAGTCGCGCTCACAATGCCGACGAGCAGCGGATCGAATCTACGGTCGTGTCTCACTTTTTCCGGATTCTGTTCTTCGCTGTGCGGTTCTGCAAATATTTCTCAAGTTAATGCGTTTCCAATATCATTGGCCGTATTATTCCGTGGAATAATATATAATATCATACACGGGTGTGAGTTATCATGTAATGCATGTTTTCGTACATCATACTTCTAACGTTTCATATTCAAACCTACACGGTAAAAAATGTTGTGTTAAAAACGATCCACTGAAATTTTCTGTTACTTTAACATGGGGAATGTGTTGAAGAGTACACAAATATGTGTTACCAAATGTACAAATATAATGTTAAATTAACACACTCACCTTGTCAACATATGTTGTTGTTATATTTGCGTACTTTTTAACACATTCTCTATTTTAAAGTAACACAAAATTTCAATGAACCGTTTTTAAGACAAAATTTTTTACTGTGTAGATCCTCGTACCAGTCATTGGTTAAATTTAGCGTAATAATGAGAATTATCGAGCTGAGAGTTTCAATTCCAACATTTGACAATATCGAGACACAGCGTCTGTAACACCGAGGAATGAGTTTTCGTATAAAGTGCTCATTCGTACAAAATTATTTTCCAATTGGCATGTTTTGGAAAATAAACGACTTTTCGTTCAACGCGTTCCTCTCTTAAATTCTTTCCTCGTAATTGGATTAATCAAATACGTAACAGGCAATGAATATTACCAAAGCGAACGTGCAATTTCACACGTTCCGTCGTCATGATATTCGGTGCGAAAGGAGTTTCCCTCGTTTCCGTCTGATTTCGTCTAGTGGACGGTGTCGTCATCCGTTTCGGCAATTTTGTAGTTGTACGCATGATCGGTATTGTGGTCACGATGGGTTTTCGCGTGGTCATCGAAGATGAATTCGACATATTTAGGTCGATGTAATCCTTCGGATTGTTATAAATTGGGACCTGCCCAGGTTTGTGGAATGGAGTGTTCGTACTGCTTGTATTGTACAGCCTCCGAGTTGTCACTTGTCGAATCGTGGAAGTCGTCATTTTGATTTCGAAGGGTGTCGTCATAACCAATTCGGTAGTGGTGAACACTGTGTAATTGCAATTAGAAATAATTTAAAGAATCTCGCACGCACGAGGCCGGATGCTAGGATACATCGTAAAATGTAAGATGCGTAAATCTTAGATAAAAATTGAGCATCATTTTGCATCGAACTAACAGAATTTTCGATTCGACGTTCCTTAACATTCGAATGTCATGTCGAGTAATCGCTTGCTTAAAGTGATAATTATCTTATATTGTCAGCGCTGACGAACATTAACGAACATTAACGAGACATTCCGAGACTAAAAACATTAAGTAGACGCGATAGAAAATTTTCAAATTTTCTTTCGGATTAACACGATCGCATCAGACCCGATTGGATTACATTAGCGAGCTTAGCTCGACGGAGCTCATTAAGCATAACATAAATTAAACAGTTACCTGCAGTGCAGTATTCCTCGTAATCCGGGCAACAAATCGAACGTTCCGCACAATCGAACGTACAATGACAACTCTCCGGCCCGAATTTGGGAGTGGTAGTAGTCTCCGTCATGGAATAAACACATCTACCTCGACAGGTTTGTTGTGCGTTGACCACCTCGACTTGATCTGTGAGAGACACGATTTTTTTTTCCAGTGCATCGAGAAACCCAGTTAGTTGAATCAACTAAATTCTTGTTTGACTATGGGCAAACAAATTTTTCGATTGTAATAACCAAAGTTTGGTTGTCAAACCGAAGGTTTGGTTTTCTGAAGTTTCAGAGGCTTCAAAGAACCGAACCTTTGAATCAGAGAACTAAACCTTGGTTCTTATTACCAAAAAATTTGTTTGCCCATAGTCAAACAAGAATTTAGTTAATTCAACTAAATGGATTTCTTAGTGTGGAAAGTATAGAACATTTCGATCTTATCCTTCTAACTTTATTACGGGGGACAGCTGATCTCTTCGAAATCCCTCTGAACTGAGAGCACTCCCTTATACATATTAAATAGATGATAAATTTATCACAAAAATTTGTATGCACCAGCTTTTCTTTCTATTTTTTTCTTTTTTCTACTAACTTCGTACAATCTTGTTAAATGTATCTTGTGGCGCTTATTATTATCTTATCACAAGATACATTTTCAGTTCTTTACAAAATCGACTTGAAAAGTAAACTTACCGTCGTTGCTCACAGTTGTGTTAGTGGAATTGTTTTTAACGATACACTCGTTTCCTTGTAAAATAGCTACGTCGTCTATCGCGATGTCGCTCACATAGGTGATACCACGCCTACCCTCTATAATAATCTGAAAATTTTTTTGAACGAGCGATAAAATTAATTTTATTATTTTAAAAGGCATGTAGCCAAACACTGTGACGAACGCTTGCCTGAAAGCTAGAGTTGGCTTTCGGCAGATCGAAGATACCTCGGTACCAATTATTCCCCTGATTTCCCTCCTTACTGAACATCAAGAGCCACGTGGTATTTCCCGCTAGCTTGAAATATATATTTAACCTACCGATCGTCGCGCCATACATGTGATACCTGTCAACAAACGCGCGCGTATCAAAAGTGTTTATAAAAAAAGTCTATCGAAAGAAGAAACGCGCGAAAAGTTCTGAATAATTAAATTATATAAATTATTCGTTCTGACACGCCAACATACGGTGCAAATAAAATATCTGAAAACACCTCTGAATTCCTTCCTTCGCTTTGGCAAATTCATTTACGAACCTGTCTATGATACATTTATTTAAAATATTTTAACGTTTGACTTACACCTCCGAAATAAACAACAACGTATGAAATGTGAGCAAACAGAATAAAACTACACAAAATCTACGCACTACGAATCGAAGGAACGTTCTAATTTATGTTTAATCGTGTTCTCACCAGAACGAAAAACATCCCGACTCGGTCAGGGAAGAATTATATACCGGAGATATGATTCTTGCCGTATCGTTCACCAGTTGTCCGGATGCCTCGGTGTAAAGATAGTGGCCTGAAATCAGCTCGAGCGTGTGTACATTCACACATATTGTACAAATACATTTTACAAGTAATTTTTGCTCCTCTTGGCGTCTTTCAAATGTCTCAATGTGCAGCGAAACAGCTGCAGAGTCACACTGAGGGAATACGTACCGTCGTTTCCGACTCCCAGAGTATGATCATGCGACGGACCGGTACCGATGTGGAAACTCGGCGTCCCGAAATTGTGACGTTTCCAGTCGAAATCGTGATGCGGGTCCTGTTCCCACAAGCAGAGATCCGGGCTCTCGAAGTCACACTTCGTTGGCACAGGTACGTCCGAGTCTTTCCGTGAAATACATCAACGCACACGAAATTCGTAAATGGCGTCATCATCGAATCGACGTTATCACCGAAGGAAAAATACAGTTCAAGTATAATGAAATTAAAGAAGAAGAGAAGAAGGAAGGGAAAGGAAACGATGGCGTCACCGGACTAAAATATTCGCTACCGCGCTGAGATTGAAAGTCGCTCACTACACGCTGTATTTTCAATATCTTAATATGCGCACATAAAATGCATTAACCCTTTGGCCTATAACCACGAGTCTGACTCGTGGTGAAAAATTTGTGCCATAAGCGAAAACCACGAGTCTGACTCGTGGTAAAGAATTTGTGCCATAAACAAAAGCCACGAGTCAGACTCGTGGTGAGGAATTGGCGCATAAGATGCCGCGTATTATTCGAACAAGCGAATAGAGTTACTCCACATCCAATACTTTTGTACCTAAACAATTTTTATTATTTCACAATTCCTTTCGTTGCACTGAAATATATATGTCATGAAAGGTATACATTTTGCGCCAATTCGGGTACACGGCTGAACAGTTGAATGGCACGGCGCGCGACCGATTTTCTTGTTTACTATAGCTCGCGCAATTGGCAGATATCGTGTAGGCCAAGGGGTTAAATAGGCAAATTGAGCATTTAACATAATGTGTCACACACGTGCGGCGATACCGGTCTGTGCTGAGAAATCGATGCGTCACGCATGCATGGAAAACAGGAATTAGCTGTCTATGTATTACAATTGAAATTTAGTTACCCGACCTAGTTTTTAGCCGAGAGAGCTAAAAACTGGTGCAGGGACAAAAAGGAATTAGCTAAATTAACTCAATTTCAGCTGTATTACATGCACGGAAAGAATAGACTTAAATCAATGACAGATATTCTTATATATAAACAAGAATATTCTTAGGAGGTTTTTAGTCTTGTATTGAGTGCAAGTAATACTTGCATCAGTGCAAATTCAATCAATTCAAGACTAAAAATCTTCTAAGAAGATTATAATATTCTTGCTTACATATGAGAATATCTATTCTTAATTTCAAATTAATTTTTTTTCCTGCGTGAGCAATTAATTTTTACCTGTGGGAGCTAATTTTTAATGTGGGAGCTACTTCTTTTTTTTCCGTATGTGTGGCGCTGGTAGAGAATATGTTAATGTTAATATTATAATAAGCTGGGCAACGCAATGATGTGTTAAATTTTTCACAAGCGGAAATCTTCCACTACGCACTCACGCTGTCGGGACTGACGCGTGGAAAATAATTAAAAATTAATTAATTAATTTAATTTAATTAAATCAAGATAAAAATACCGTACGCAAGTACCTCGACAAGAAGGAGTCGTCTCGTTCCAATTACGTCCGTTGCAGTATATCTCGGACGAGCCGACCAGCCTGTAACCAGGCTCGCAAAAGAACATCAATATCCCGCCGTCCAATTTTGAGACCACAAACGTGTGAGCCGGTGATGGCGGTGGAGCGCATCTTGTGCCTAAACATCCAAACACATAAGAAACAAATTGGTTCTACTTGATTGTGCTTGCTTTGTAATTTGGGCAATTTTTCGTATGGGAATGGTTCATAATAGGTTGATAGATTGGGGAGAAGCATCGAGAGATGCCTAGGACAGAGATTCATCACTGGAAAAAATTTATCAAATCTAAAAAGTGGAACAATTCTGTAGAAAATTATAATATCGAAATTCGAATACCGAAGCAATCTTCCGAAATGTAATTTCGGGAGACATCGGTAGACATTCATCATACTGGAAAAATGTACCGAATTTAAAAAGTGGGACATTTCTTTGGAAATTTATAATATCGAAATTCGAATACCGAAGCAATTTCCCGAAATGTAATTCTATCAAAATATTGGGATTACCTTGTTGTACAGCCGTACGGAAAAAACTGGATTCGTATAACTGATTTTCTGTTATCTGGAGACCAATCGAGAACCCGATTATAGGGACAGAAAAATTCCTGCGAAAGATTCGTATTCAATTGTGTCAAATTGTCTTAATCGAGTTTGAACGCAATCGAATATTCAGGCGAATGTTTTCAGTCGCGATAACACAAAGGTACCGTTTCTTGTCACTGAGTTTTCATCTCGTCTCTATTTTATTACACGAAACTGAGATTTTTTCCCTGTATTGATTTGAACACAGCAAGAATGTACGAAAACAAATAAATATTGATATTTAGTAATAGTCCTTTTTTGAAACAATCGTGTACTTCGAGATAATTTCAAGATACTATCTTGATATTTGAATATCGATACTATGATTTTTCGGAGAAATTGTTCCGAAAGTTTTCGAACTTCGAGATTTTGATTTTTTCAGGACAATGTCACTCATAACCGCTATTTTCTCGTTATCACGCTGATATTGTTGCAAACACTCACATACACGCGCGCGCACGTATTCGGTTCGAATGTTCCCTCGTAGATAGAATTCTGTCCAACAGGTATTTCGAACGAATCATCTAAAGCGGGCTTTGTAGTATCGCGTCGCGTTATGTGCAGAATCCATTGACAGCCTCGCTGATCACTTTCACCCATTAAATTCCGCTCTAAGCTCTACTTACTCACACACACGGGAACAGGTGTGTCCCAGGCGCCATGCACACACGAGGCGTATCTGTTGCCCACGAGGATGTATCCCTCGAAACAGTCGTACCTCATAATCCGACCTCTCGCCCTAACGCGCGTATTCCCGTTTTGCAACCGTACGACAGGGCACACGTCTGGAAAGGAAACTGATGTTACCCTCCGCTGTTAACGATATGTGTCAATTTACATATGGAGAAAAAGAAAGTTTTGCTGAAACAGCAAACGTTTGTTTGTTAATATAGTGATAATAAAAAGATTTGTTACACGGAAAAAAATAATTTTGCTATTGTAGCAAAACGTCGTTGCAACAGCGACGAAAATTTAGTTGTAAACAAATTATTTTGCTGTCACATATCTAGCAAATAGCTATTAATATTTCTAACAAATCTTTCTACTATCTAAACAATCCTTTTTGTTATCCAAACAAATTGCTTTGCTCTTACTAGACTGACAAACAATTAGTTGTTTCAGCAAAATTTGTTTTCTCCGTGCCGAGTTTTTCATCATTATCGTTCTCGGTCTCGGTTCTTGGTCTTCGTTCGTTATCGGAGCAATCGCGATAATTAGATAAATACGAGATTCCGACATCTCCTACATGGAAAAAGAGATTACCTTCAATAGCTAAATTAGCTGTAACACATAGACACCTAAAAGTTTTGCAATATAAGCAATTTTAACTGCTGCAGTAGCAAATTCTTGACGACATTTACAATAGTACGTTTGCTGTAGAAAAGAATTTGCTAGTGCAACAATTAAAATTGCTTACGTTGCCAAAGTTTTAGGTGTCTATATGTTACATATAATTTGATTATTAGCTAATCTAATCTTTTTTCCGCACAATGGGAGGATCAATGGTAATATCGATGACACTAGCAACATGCAACAAAATTTATCAATTTTGTTACAGGTCGCTTTCTTATTAAGGACTTTCAAAACTTCGTCGGATTTCCGGCTGTATTTCTTTTATTAATAATAACGAGACAGCATATCCCGTCATTCAATGAAAGTGTCTTATTAAAGTGATTAGTTACTATATACAAAGTAACTATGATTATCATGTCGTATAACTATAAGTATCATGACGTATAACTGTGTCACGTTTCACGTAATTAATCTGATTCTTCGTATGTGAAATGACTCATCAATGCCATATCAATGAAATCACCGATAAACTTTCGCCCTTAATAAAAATCATTGTAGGGGATGGTAATTATTAATTTTTGTCGCAAATATAAGTGCCCTACTCCCAATGAGAACATCCACGTGCAATCGACATGGGATCCGCGTAAGGAAGTCGATTTCGCATCGATTCAACGTCGATTCTACAGATGTTATCGTGAGGGTCACACGCATGAGCAACATTTATCGTGCATCACGATCGCTCCTTATACCGTTCGATCTTATCTCATCGGAAATCGTGTGTGTCATTCTCTGTGTGCGTTATTCTTATTATTCTTGTTTATAATTACTCTGCTTCGGCCAAGAAACGATGATATACTGGCCGAGGAAGGCGGACAACAGCAAGATCAAGAAGGAACACTTCATTCCGATGTGGATGTAGAACGAATCTCACTGGAAACTTGCACGCAATGAAGGGTCGTTTAGAGCAACCGTTAGACTTTCCTCGAGAGAGACAATTAACGCAATGGCACGTCTTAAAATCGAGATAATTTTTACGCGTTTACGCATGTATTTTCCAATATTTTCACTGAGACTTAATTGCAATCGATCAGGCGGACAATGGTAGATCCAAGGATAAACGAATAGGAAGTACGACGAGTGCGCGCGTGTGCCGCGTAAAAAAAAAATCGAAGCCGAAGAAAAATTGTGGATCTACACCATTGAGCGCGGTGAGGACATGACTGGAGAAGCTGTGATTCCAGATGCTCGGAACTTTCGATTTCTCGCAATGAGGGCGGCAACGCGGCTTCCGTTGGTGCGGGAATGATAGCTCTATCGTTTTTCCGGTGCTTTATCTTCGTCGACTGATGTGCGCCAGGCCTTGAGAAATATTCCTGGAGCATGCACTTCGCAAGAGATATATCTGGCGCCAAGCAAGGTGACCGTACGACTCCAACGGCCGGGTTCGGCCGAACAAGACGCTTGGTGAACTATTGGCGACTCAAAGATCGAATTAATATATAGTAATATAAGTAACCGATGTATACCTTTATATCTATGCGAAATTTGTACATGCACGATTAAATCCGTCAACAGTCTCGCTACCAGATTTTATTTGAAGGACGCTCCCAATGGACCACGCTTCTAACGCGTCATTTTATCTTTGTCCCTCAGTAAATATACAAGGATAGAATGATTCGTTAGCGCTAATCAACGCTACTCCCTGAATGCACCCATATCAAATCAGAGATAGCAAACATTTCTGAGACGTCTCTAGGATATCTTTTGAACATTTATGTCGTATGGGATATACATAGTGCAAAATTCAAGAGTATGAAGAAATATAAATCATACACTATATATGTAATGAAACATTCTGCAACAAATAATCTTTGTCCTTTAAATATATAAATTTAATATATATTATATATATTAAACATATAAATTTAAGACGGTATTTTTCACAATTCCCTAACGAAAGCTTTATTTTTTATAGAAATATATAGGACAGTTTGAATATATTTTTCAATTATAAATCGAATATGTATCGAAGAAGAATCGTTCTCCAATTGACACGAAGATCTAACTTGAATAAATGGTCTTGCAAATTTCTAGATTTTCTTCTAAAGATATCGACGCATTTATTTCCGCAAAATTATATAAAAACTTTACTTACTCGACTACTAGTTTTTGTTCATAAAAATTTTATTATATAAAATTTAAAAAACTTTTGTTTGTAAAACATAATATTTTAATATCGAAGACACAAAATATATAAAGAAAGAAATACTCTACTATTTAAATAGCGTTAGTTAATAGATAAGTAAATTAAAATCTCACAAATTTTCTCATAAAATACAATTTTATAATTCTAAGTAAAATTGTCTCAAAAACATTCAAAAATTTCCCGCCCTTTGATCAAACCAAAAGTTATACTTTCCTAACGAGTTGAACAACTAAAGCCTCTTTAGCTCAGTGGTAGAGCACTGGTCTCGTAAACCAGGGGTCGTGAGTTCAAACCTCACAGGAGGCAATTTTTTTTTCTTATACACCTCTATCACAGATATTCTTTTTTATATTCTTTTATTATATTCTACATCTTTTTTAATACTTTTTTAACATTGTGGATATAATGATTAATTATATTTTATTTCAAGAACTTAAATTTAATGTTCACGTTTGGTAAGGTAAATTGGAAAATTTTAATGTAAAACTTTAAATTTAAAAGTTTCAACTGGAAAATAAGTTTGGGAATCCTCAAAAAATTAAAATATAATTTGAAAGTTTAACATGAAAATAGACTTGTTTTCTTTAATTGCATTACGTAACACTTTCTCTCTCTCTTTATATGAATATAAAATGAAATAAATATATATATATATATATATATATATATACATATTTGTGCTTAGAGAGATATCAGGACCTTGAAAGGAGGAACAGGAAGTGCAGCTAAAAGAGTACAGTCTTCTGTCCAACCATATTGGCGCCGGTGATATAACGGCCGGACCATTATTCCGCCAAACGTGACCGGTCCTAAGGTGTGCGCATCAGTATATATTAGCCGGCATCTTGTGAGGCGTATCGTTTTCACAATTCGAAGTGTTAAACGATAGACGAGATGGGTGACGATTTACCGTACCGAGTGGAATACGCGAAAAGCGATCGCTCTCGTTGTCAATTGTGCAAACTTACCATCACCAAGACCAGCCTGAGACTCGCTGCTATTGTTCAGGTAACGATTTCACATATACAAAGAAAAATAGCTCGAATTCTCGCACGTACATAGATACATCCCGGTGATGTCTCTTCTCCATGATATTGTTCAGTTAACCGGATTATTTTATCAGTTTTGTGGTTGTATGTTGCACATGTAGAAAAACAATATATATAAATTGAATTCTATTGTCTTCTTCAGTAATAATAATACGCATATAAGATGTTATCACCTCTAATTCGGACCTTTGCATGATTATATTAGTGACATGCATAGAATTGATAAACTATTGATTTACATATTAGGTCTATTCTTCTTTGCTGAACTAATATATACTTATAGAACTTGAAAAGAGACAGATATATTTGTTAAGACTTGTATAAGCTAGTACAATCAGTTCAGTGAAAAAGAACACGTATTTTATTTGCCTGCTTACTGTAACATAACAAATACAGGTTATAGTAAAGTTGGCAATTTATTTTATACTTATATTTTTCGATAAGTGACATTTTATTTATACTAATATGAAATTAATATTTTAATTTTGTATTATCCGAGATATTTCTTTTAAGCAATGAACCGAATACATATGATTAACCATGCTTTGTTAGGTAGAAAACTTTGCTACTTACTAAGAAGAAATTTCACATTG
Organism: Dinoponera quadriceps; assembly: GCF_001313825.1. NCBI lineage: Eukaryota > Metazoa > Arthropoda > Insecta > Hymenoptera > Formicidae > Dinoponera > Dinoponera quadriceps. The sequence continues at coordinate 591,738 of NW_014554606.1, read as the reverse complement.
TTATAGAAATATTTTGCTGATATTTTTAGAGCCCAGTTCATGATGGCAAGATACCTAGATGGTATCACTTTAAGTGTTTCTTTCAAAAACAAAGACCAAAGTCTACGGCTGATATAGATTGTTTTGATCAAATTCGCAATGAAGATCAAACAAAAATCAAAGAGAAACTTGGTTAGTACATATTTTAACCAAAATACATGACTTAATGACTCACTCTTTATCGTCTCTTTTTTTTTCTTCACCTATAGAGGAAGCTCTTAAAGCACCTCCTGCTTCTGGAAAAGGAAAGAAAAGAGCAAATCCTGCCAAAAGTGGCGGGGGTGAGTTCAGAGTAGAATATGCGAAATCTGGTAGGGCTTCTTGCAAAGGATGTGAAGAAAAGATAGTCAAAGATGAAGTAAGAATATCAAAGAAAGATTTTGAGAGTGCAGAAGCTAGAAAATTCGGCGGCTTGGACAGATGGTTTCATGTGGAATGTTTTGCAAACTTAAGGGCAAATATAGGGTATTATGGAAAAGGAGATGAGCTTCCAGGTATAAAAGATCTCTCCAAGGAAGATCAAAAAAGTCTCAAAGCTGCATTATCTAAAATGAATCCAGGTAAGAAAGAAGACTGAATCAGAATTCACCTAGTGAAGTTTTGTTCACAACAAAGATCTCTGGATTAGGGTTGAGACAATATGTTATTTATACTCTGCTATCCCCATTCGGTTTTAAATGTGTCTTATTTTGATAAGTTGGATCGATAGAATTTTTATAATATTCCTAATTATAATTCCAGATGATATCCCACCTCCTGTCAAAAAAATGAAAAATGAACCCGAAGATGCTGAAGAAGAGAAATTGATAAAAAAGCAAAATACCGAGTTGTATGCTATACAAGATCAAATATCGAGTCTTAGCAAAAAAGAATTGATTGCAATACTGGAAAAGAATCATCAACAAGTTCCATCTGGTACAACGAGCGTAAGTATCTTATTAACACACACTCGTTATCGTGATGTGTCAATATTATCGTCGAATTATATATTACAATATACTATTATTAAATAGTACTAATTATATAACATTATATACTACATTGTACTATAATTATTTACATGTATATGTATCTATTTTAATATATAATGTTAATCTTAACAATAGATCTTGAATCTTTTGTGTGACATATTGTACTTTGGAGCTCTGGAGCCTTGTCCAAAATGTAAAGGACAATTCATATATAATTCCGGTTTGGGTTACAAATGCACCGGCAATATAACAGAATGGACGAAATGCGAGTATGTTACACAAGAACCAAAAAGGAAGAAGTGTGAAATACCAATTGACATGAAGGAAGATTTCCCAATTAAGTAAGCGTTTTCCGGGGACGTATTTATGAAAATCATAACTTACTCTGTTATTCGGCGGAAAAATCGTGCAATATAAAGATCCATTTTTCACCTTCTCAATTTGTGCGTGTACTTTCAGAGCGTACAAGTCTAAGATAAAAAAGCGGCTGTTTAAAGTTACGGCACCATCCTCTTCGGGTTCTGTGAAAAAAGAAGAGGACAGCGTGGATGGACCGAAAGTGCAAGGAAAGCCGCGCCCTTTGAAGAACATGCAGTTCGTTATAGTGGGTCGCACAGAAAAGGATAAAGAGGAGCTGAAGAGGGAGATTTTACTCTTGGGCGGCACTGTCGGGACGAAGATTCACAATGAACTGGCTGCTGTGATTTCGATTCCGAAGGAAGTGGAGAAAATGAACAAGAGGATGCAAGAGGTCAAGTCGTTTGACATACAAGTGATAACGGAAGATTTCGTGGAAGAAGCGAAAGAATACACCGAAGCGCCCATCATGCTCTTGAAGAAGAAAACTATTTCAAGCTGGGGTAGCGATATAAATGCCAGGATCGCGAACGTCGTCGCAAAGTCCAACGCTTCCAAAAACAAGAGCAAGTTCGAAAAGTCCGGCAAGGTGAAGTTGCGAGTAAAAGGCAGCGGCGGCGCTGTTGACCCTGACAGCGGCATGGATGATTGCGCGCATGTCTATCAGAAAGGCAAAGACAAGTACGACATAACATTGGGGCTGACGGACATACAGTCGAAGAAGAACAGTTTCTACAAAATGCAAATTTTAAAACACGACGCGAATAACATCTATTACTTGTTCAGAAGTTGGGGTCGGATCGGCACTACAATTGGCGGCACCAAACTGGAGACATGGCCCGTAGATGAGTGTATAAGACAGTTTGAAGCGCATTTCCACGAGAAGTCGGGTAATCATTGGAAGAGTAGGGAACACTTCGTCAAGATGCCGAAGAAGATGTACCCGATAGAGCTGGATCACGGAGACGATGAGATTGTCTCTTTGGACTCGGATATCAAGAGCAACTTGCAGAAACCGGTTCAAGATCTGATCCGTCTTATCTTCGACGTAGCTTGTATGAAGAAAGTTTTGCTGGAGTTCGAGATAGACATGGAAAAGATGCCTCTCGGGAAATTATCCAAGAAGCAGATCCAAGAGGCGTACGAGGTGTTAACGGTGCTGCAGAACGAAATGAAGAAGAAGAATGGCAATACGGACCGCATCACGTTGATCGACGCTTCCAATAAATTCTACACCCTGATACCACACAATTCCGGAATCTCCGAACTGAAGCCTCTCGAAACGTTGGAAGAGATCAAGAGCAAATGCGACATGCTGGACGCGCTGCTCGAGATGGAGATCGCGTACAATCTCTTGCACGACAAGACCGACGAGAAGGAGAACCCGCTCGACGGTCACTACAAGCAGCTGAAGACGAGTATCGACGTGTTGGACAAGAAGAGCGAGGAGTTCAAGATGATAGAGCAGTATGTCAGGAACACGCACGCGGCGACTCACACGCAGTACGAGCTCGAGATCGAGGAGGTATTCGTGGTCAAGAGGCAGGGCGAGGAACAGCGATTCAAGCCCTTCAAGAAGCTGCACAACAAGAAGCTGCTCTGGCACGGGTCCAGGACCACGAATTTCGCCGGGATATTGTCTCAAGGTTTGCGCATCGCGCCGCCGGAAGCGCCCGTCACCGGCTACATGTTCGGCAAGGGTATCTACTTCGCCGACATGGTGTCCAAGTCCGCGAATTATTGCTGCACGAACAGCGCGAACACCACCGGTCTGTTGCTGCTCTGCGAGGTGGCTCTGGGAAATATGTACGAGAGATATCACGCGGACTACATCGAGAAGCTACCAAAGGGCAAACATTCGACGATCGGCCGCGGTCAGACGCAACCCAATCCCGAAGAAGTCTATAAGACCAAGGACGGCATCGAAGTGCCTTACGGCACGGGAGTACCTTTCAATGTTAAAAAGTCGGCATTATTGTACAACGAGTACATCGTGTACGACGTCGCTCAGGTGAAAGTGCGGTATTTATTAAGAATGAACTTCAAATACAAGATGTAACAATTGTAACGAGTGCGATGGTCAACGATATGCTGCACAGCTGAGCTATCCCTAGATTCTATCGTCGATCGTGCTTAAATTTTCGTACATTTCCAATTCGAGATATTGCTATAATTCTTGTTTCTTTTTTTTTTGCTTGTGTTTCGAGCTTCATTTATACTGTATTACTTTTTAATTTTAACAACAAATTTCGTGATTCCATTAATGTTTGGTTCTATATATGTTTACATACAAATGTGACTTGTTAGATACAGGCCAAATAGCTTCTACTACCTCGAATGTTCTTATCCTGTAAGATAATGCACAATAAATTTTGCAACAAGATACTTTTTCCTTGTGTTATACTTAAGTAATTAATTGTAACAATAATTAACACATTAACAATGAGAAATATAACGTGCCTCCAAGAGAATCAAGGTTCGCTGTGACTATCTTTGTTTGATGAGACCAGAAGCAAGAGTGTCGATTAATGATCAAAAGCTAAAACACCTTTCCATTAAGACGAGAGGAGTCAATAATCGGTTTAAAAGTGTCGATTCTCGTTTTATAATCGAGTTACCAGACAATCGATTAAGAATTTTCATCTATCGGAAAGAAATAATCGATTATAGTTGTAATCGGTATCGCCCATCTGTTGAGTGGTGTTGCGGGTACACCTTAAGGTCGCTTGAAACCATATTGAGAGAGAGAGAGAGAGATCGCCCATCTCTATAACATGCACATGGAGGCGAAGCACACGAGGCGAGCGCCAAAAATCTACTGGTTACCCGCTCAAATTCGTAGCGGATTTTGTGATGTAAAGTGACGCGGGCAGAGTCGCGTTAGTCACTCTTTGCAAAGGATTGGAAGATGGTAGAGTTCCCGTTGGGGTATCGCGAGGTCGTACCGGATCAAACTCTGCCAGAAAAATGGAAAGAAATCACCCTGAATACTGGTGAGCGCCTAACCTCTGCATGATAGGCCGGCAAACCGAAATATCGCTCACAACGTCACACAACAACGTTTCAAAAAGTTATTCTCAGTGATGGTGCGCGGGCGGAAATCAGATATACAGCATTCGTGAGACGGAATGACAATTTCGATCGCACGCACTTGTCTAACCTCTATCTGCCCGTTATTAATTTGGAATAAATTATTCTAGACTCTCGGCGAACATTTAACGGTCAATGTGGTGCTCCAATTTTATATTCAACGTATCGAATACGTATACGCTGTGTAAAATTTATAATTATATACAACAATAACGTGTGTGTGTGCGTGTGTATAATGAAAGTAGACCAGTATTGTTACAGTCGTTTTATAACAGGGAATAAGCGGTAAGGGCCTTAATTTTGCAGGTGGAAGCCAGAGCACATTGCAAGATATAAAAGTGCCGGAAAGAGCAGGTGGCTACTCATACAAAGACAGCTCGAAATACTTCACTCGTAACCGTTTCATTTACTGGCGTATTTGTCACGATATGCTCGAACTGGTCGAACACAGTCTGGACATCAATCTGGCGAACTGCCGGGTGAGATACAAGTTCACAGACACTCCCATCTTAGATGGAATTTCCATTCATGAGACAGTTAACTCTGTCGTTATTTTGATCGTCACCGTCTCCAGTGTTCACAAACTTTCGTTTTCTCATCCAGATAAGATTCACAGGCAGGTGAGTATGCGTGAACTTTGTTCTTTATTCTTTTGTAGATACCATTTTATTAATCTTCTTTTTTTTTTCAAGGAAAACTTGCTGGGCACATACACGGATCTTAGTGTACAGTCTATATTTAGCGAAGCTTCCGTACAAAATGCCAGAGATCCTCATACATTTCACACCATCGCCAATGCCGGGACCACAAGTAAGTCTGCGACACACAGCAAGTGTGATACTCCCAGTTGACAGCGTGTAGATTCATTTTCACCAGAATCAGGAAAGTTACCTTTGGAAAGTAACGCATCACCATTACTCGTTGCACACTGAAAAAAGTAACTCGGTATCCTTGTTCAAGAAGTAACGAGCCATTACTTTTTCATCGAGTTTCGAGGACCTTCAATCTAAGATTCGCCTCTGCTCATACACATACATATCGTACGTGTGCAAGCATAACGATGAAAGTAACGGTTACATTCGTTATCCAAAGAAAGGTAACTGCGTCGAAGAAATGTAACATCGTCGCCAGGTCGTTACTGAAGAAAAAAAAAACAACGGTAACGACGTTCCGACCGTAACGTGTCGCCTCCCCTGAATGTCACCGTATTCTCCACTGTTCGCATGCTGTCGTTAACAGGTATTCTTCCATTTTGCGTAGATTCACCGGTTCCTCACGCGGCAGCGTCGTGGCTCACATTGCCGCAGGAAGACGCGCTGTTTGCTCTCGCCTACAGTTCAGCCACTATACTGCTCCTGAGGCTGGACGCGCTGACAGGCCTCGTGCAGAGCAGCGAATTGAAGCAGGACTCGATAGTGCCCAGGTTCTTGAGCGGCATTGCCACCGCGTTCCGAGGCCGCAATACCGAGGCCCACGTGGCAATGTCCCTCGTTATACACAGTTACGGTAGCGATATGTACCTGTTCGCGCTGTGCCGGGAAGGCAACGTACGTATGTGGTCCTGCAATAAGACACAATGCACAGCGGTGACAGACGCGGCAATCGAGAATCGCATTGTGTCCCAAGGTGCGCAGGGTCACGTGCTGAGGAAGGCGCTGGGCAACGATAACGAGCTGTATCTCGGCACGTTCTTGAAATTCGGCGCCGGCTGCGAATTCAGCGTTCTCAAGCCCGTGCAAGATAACGGCATGTTCAAGTTCGTTCGATTGTGCACGTTGTACGCGCCCGACGTGAGTATCCTTCTCTCATCCCGCGATAGCGAAAACTTGCTCACGTCCAGCCCCGAAGTCCCAGATTAAAGCGAACGAATCTGTGTTATTTCCACAACAGCAACACCTGGTGGATTTCGCGTTCACCCCCACGAGATTGTGGGCGGTGTGGAGGACGACGGACATGGACGCCGTGGCGGTGACGCACGCACGGTTGTCGCTGAACGGCGCCCACGTGAACTCCGAGTGGGAGACGACGATTCTGGAGCAGGCGCGCGACCGGGATTACATCGTGAGCGATCCCGGCACGGATCCGCGCCAGGCGTACATCAATTACATCTTTCATCCCGGCCAGTTCTCACTGGCGGACATCACGAAGGCGCTGAGCATCTACAGAAGGTCGAATCTCATCGCGGACATGACCCTCTCGCCGGCCGTGTTGAAGGAGAGAGTGTGCATGGCGGTGGAGGCGGAGATGCAGGCGGAGGTGATGGATTACGTGATCATGGACGAGGATTACCTGGAGATCGCCAACAGATGCTGGTCCAAGTTCTACTCGTGCGTCGTTCAGTATCACGCCAACGGCACGCGTCCGGTAGGCTTGCTGCTCCTGCCGAGCGTCTACGGTGTCGTCCTGCTGAAAAAGTCGTCGTTCTCGCTTCTGAGACCGATGGAAGCCCTGGAGCATCTGGCGCTTTGCAACGAGAAATCCTACACGTCCCGCTTCAAGACTACGCCCGTTCTTTCCCAGGACGAAGACACCTGCCAGGATCTGATCGTCCTGATGTCGGCGTTGGTCATGCTGGGGGAACAATTGTCGGAAGAGGCGAAGACGGAAATCGAGAGGGAACTGTATCACCTGAGGAGTCCGGATATCATAATCGACGATCTCCTGCTGAAGCTGATGCTGGAGAAGCCCGACGATCCGGTGAGTAGTATTCGGGAGTTCACCGCCTTCCGTTTCGTTTCTTCGTGTGGGCTCACGAATCAACCTTCGCTTGCTCGTTCGTTGACAGTTGTCGGACTTCGATTTCCAATCAGAACTCTATCACAAGCTGGGTAACGTGAAGGACATATCCGGTGCCATGGCCATGTTGTTGGAAGCGTTAACGTACGACCTCGGGCAGCCGAGCAAGCTACAGTTCGAGAACGAGCAAGACGCCTCGAAGGTTCTGCTGCACGTGAATCACCTGTTCGGCAGCCAACTGGGCATTTCCGCGGTGTCGGAAACCGTCACGCAGATCGCGCTCCTCAGGTTTTCCATCTGCAGGGATCTATTGATACTGCAGCAAATCATACTGCAACGTTCCGAGATATTCGACTCGAGGTCCCTGCACACCGTGCGATCGTCGTTGGCGCCGAGGACCGTCGTGCTCACCCAGGCTTACTATGTCGTCACGTGGATATGCGAGTCCACGGCGACGTACACGCCGTCGCAGTCGTTGCTGTAAGTCTCGCCGTGTCGTCTCTCGCGAACGTCTCCCGTGAAGTAGCATCAGACCCCGAAAAAAAATCCACCGTTGCTTATCTCTGGTTATCGAGAAATATTGAAACGCCTTGCGAGAGGAAGTGGTAAAAAACGTGCGAAATCCTTCCAGAGAATCCAGCGCTCAGCGTCTCTCGGCACTGAAGCTCGTCGACTCGCGAATCAGCGTCGGCCAGAGGCAGCATCGCTCCCTGTCGCTCTTGGAGCTGTTCATTCACAGCAGCGGCGCGAAGCACGCCCACATCCTGATGGCTCAAGCGAACATGGACCCGACGACCTTGATACCTTGGCACTACAGCATGCTGACGCACGTTACGCTCCTCGCGCAGCTCGTGTATCCTTTGTATACGTCTCGCAATTTACCTCGATGTTCGTTTAATGAATAATTAATCGACGACGAGGTCGAGTGAGTCAGAACGAGATTATCTGTTTCCTTAAGTAACGCGATCAGATGGCCGATATCCGGTAACTTCGTCTTCCCCGAATGGCTGCTGTCCAGCTGCCAATTCCTGCTCGTGCAGGAATACGTGAGGCTGCTGAACACGTGGTGCGAATGGAACAGCGCCTCGAGGAAGTTCATATTGGCGGTCGCCTTGTTGGAGATGGGAGAGATGCAGAAGGCGTGCGACCACTTCCTTCGCGGTTCCAACGGCATCCTGACTGACGTGTTCATGGCGGACGCTCTGCTCGGCCCGAACGTCACGACGGGCAACAGCGCGCTGATCCATTATTACCTGAAAGTGATCAAACTGTTCGAGGAGCACAACGCGTCCGACTGTATCATCGAGATCGCCGAGACGGCGATCGCTGCCGCCGACACGGACGATCCGAACCTACCAACCCTCCATTCCATAATATTCGCCCAACACCTGAACCTGGGCCATCACACGGAGGCTTACCACTGCCTGAACGCGAACCCGGACGCCGCGCGTCGGGTGGACTGCCTGCGGCAGCTCGTGGTCACGCTGTTCGAGCGGAAGCTGCTGATAGACCTGATCTCCTTCCCTTACGTCGACATGTACGAGGACCTCGAGAGAATAGTGGAGGGCAGAGCGAGGAGCGTCGATCTCATGGAGAACAATTACTACAACTTTTTGTACAGCTTCCACGTGAACAAGCAGAACATGCGCAAAGGTAATTGCACGCGTGTCATCTCGTGCGACTCCGGTCACTGCGGTTGGTATATAATGCCTCGTCCACAACAGTCAATTCGCAGTTCGCAAACGGCGGCAGAAAAAGTGACAGCTTATTTTGCTGGCAGCAACCTTCGCTTCTCTCGCTGGATTGAATTCGATTGCACCTGGCGCGTGCCTTTTAGCGCGTCACTTGGCATACGCGTTCTGCAAATTGCGTTTTGTCTGTTGCGGCTTACGAACCTTGACATATGTGTGTGTAAGCCGCTGCCCTTTGAACCTTTACAGCCGCATCGGTGATGTACGAGCAAGCCATGCGTCTCAGCCAGGAGTCGCATTCCGCGCCGATCATATCGAGGCAGGCCCAGTGCCTGCTGGCGTGCATCAATGCTCTGCATCACGTGAGCGAGAAGTACAGGTGGATCGTGAGGCCTGTGATCGATCAGAACTTCACCGACGAGTCGAGCTCGCCGCAACTGCAGAAGAAGAGGGGCATAGACGGGAAGGAGGTGCTGCACTACAAGATCAAGAAACAAGTCGAGGTCCTCGAGTTGAATGACATCAAGAAGGAGTACTACATAGTAGACGCGAGACTGAAGATATCGAAGGTCAATTCGGAGATGCACATAGTCGCGCACACTGGTACGTGCCCTGTGATGAGTGTGTCGTTTATTGCGAAATGATCACGCGCGCACATTTTTTACCTATATATTCCACTCATTCTTCGATATATTTCAGAACCATCCGAACTGGTCGTCACTTTATGCAGCACCGGCCTGTACACAACGGCGCTGCGCTTGTGCGACGAGTTCAGAATCAGCAAAACGTCCGTGCTCGAAAGTCTGACGTCGCAGTGCATCAAACTGAGCCAACGCGAGGATCCGAACGCCTGGGACTGGCTGATACAAAACGACATATTCGGTAGGCATGATTACCAAGTGTAGAAGTATGAAACCAGAATTTCCCTATAGATGGTGCTAGCCATCAGTTTAGGGACCGTAAGATCGCTTCTGCAGCACCATCATCTCCCTCTAACAGCTGACGAAGATTTTCAACACACAACAACCCAAGTTCCATACACCGGTATATTTTTCTATAACCTTAAACATGTCGAGTTTTGTGCCTACGAACTACGATTTGCGGACAGCATTGGTTTTTTGTTATCATTTGAAGAAAACTGCTGCGCATCGAATGCTTGTCGAAACTTACGGTGAACATGCTCTTGGTAAAACACAGTGTTTCGAGTGGTTCAAAAAATTCAAAAGTGGTGATTTTGACGTGAGAAACGAAGAGCGTGGGAAACCACCGAAAAAGTTCGCAGACAACGAATTGCAAGCCTTATTGGATGAAGATGATACTCAAACTCAACAAGAACTCGCGGATGAATTGAATGTGACGCAGAAAGCTGTCTCAATTCGTTTGAAAGCCATGGGAAAGATTGAGAAAGTGGGAAAATGGGTTCCGCATGAACTGAATGAAAGACAGCAAGAAAATCGAAAAACCACTTGTGAAATGCTGCTCGACAGATACAAAAGAAAGTCCATCGTATCATGACAGGTGATGAAAAATGGATATATTTTGAGAATCCTAAGCGTCAGAAATCATGGGTGAATCCAGGCGAACCATCGACATCCACTGCAATAGCTTTGGAAAGAAGACAATGCTCTGTATTTGGTGGGATCAGAAAGGTGTAATCTATTATGAGCTGCTAAAACCTGGTGAAACCGTTAACACTGATCGCTACTAACAGCAAATGATCGATTTAAATCGCGTGAAAAACGACCAGAATATGGAAAAAGGCAACACAAAGTCATTTTGCTCCATGATAATGCCTCATCACACACAGCAAAACGGGTCAGGGAAACGACCGAGACGTTCAGTTGGGAAATACTAACGCATGCGGCTTATTCCCCAGACTTGGCTCCGTCCGATTATCATCTATTCGCATCAATGGGACACGCTCTCGCTGAACAACGCTTCAATTCGTATGAAAATGTACGAAAATGGCTCGATAGCTGGTTCGCTTCAAAAGAAGAAATGTTTTTTTGGCATGGCATTCATAAACTGCCGGAAAGGTGGGAAAAATGTATAAATAGCAATGGATATTATTTTGAAGAAAATATTTTTTATCATTTTCAAACAACAGACGTGTAATTTTTACAAAAAAATTCCGGTTTCATATTTCTACACCTGGTATATTCGTGGCTTTCGCGAGAACTGCGAGAATCGTTCCCATTTGTGCTTATTCTCTCCCGAAATCGCTGATGATAAGTAATCCTGACGGCGTCTCTTCTTCAGATATCGGCATATCCAATACGACTATTACAAATACCGCTTGGAGGTTGTTGGAATACTTCACGTTGAAACACGAGAAGAGTACCAACAGTGAACTGCACAAAGCCGTTGCGCGGATGTTACTGCAAGACGGAGCCTTCCTGCCGCAATGGTTATTAATATCGTACAAGGTGAGAGATATATAAAATTGAATTTGTGCAGTTCTTTCTCTCTACAATGAAACTGATTTTGCAGAAACGAAACGCCTCGGAGCTCCTGCGTCTTATGTTAAATACCGGCCGACTGTTGGAAGCGAGCGATTTGGCGGTAGATTACATCAATGCGGTGTTGGGTAGCGGCAAAGAACATTTCGGCCTGAAAACGTCATTATTGGCTACCGCGCCGCCAACCTGGTTGCCGCTCAACACTATAGAAGTACTTTTAAGTGAATTAGAATGCTTGAGTCAAGACTTCACTTACGTAAAAGTACGATGAATTTACTCGTGAAGATGTCATTTTAAAATATTTAATATACACACACGTTCAAATTTATATTTCAGAGCTACGAAAGATTATACACAACGTTGGAGAAATACATGGAAATAGTGAAACGCATTTCGGACGATATGATCGAGATAAAAATGAAGAGCAAGCACTCCTAGTAGTAAGTAACAATATGTTTACTTATTCCGTGTACAAAGTTATTGCTGAACATAATGTCAGCTCTAGCGACTTCACGTATGGTGAGAGAAATATTTGTTCGGCAGTCAACAATTAACTTGAAATGTGTTAAGTATAAATTGGCCTGTGGTTAAGTGATTCGACAATTGTCAATTACAACTGATACTGAGAATTGTAGCCACGAACGCACGGCTACTGTATGTGGATATCGTTTGAACAATACTTACGATTGTTTGAGTCTCCAAATTTTAATCGGATGTTCAATTTAAATAGAAAGATAGAATCAATTTTGATCGTAATTATGATGAAATTATTGCCATTAGTAGACCAACCATCTCAAGAGTAAAAATAGATCCGATCGATAGGAGAAAAGATATAGGCTTATGTCTCTGCATCTCGGGATTTGTAAAGTGTACGATTACCGTTAATTTTGAATAATGGTAACTTGAGAGATAATTATTTCTACAATTTTCTCTAAATGCATACAACGTATGAATTTGGAGAAAATTGTCTCTCCCGTTAGATTTCCATAAAAACTCATTTGTACGCTAGATTTAGCTATTATATTTATTATAAACCGGAGCATAGAACCTCGTTATGATAATGTTGTCTCTTGCTATTCCAGAATTAGGCAAATTCTGCGTGTCTTCTGTTTGCGTATCATCTCTCGACCAGCCTCCTGTGATGTACATACTTGTATCGGTTTACGTTATCATTACAGTAATTGTAATAATAATAATAAAAATAGTAGCTTTATTGGCCACGACAACAGTATAATATCAATCATATAATCTGTAACAATTTATGTCCAAAAGGCGAGGTAGCAGCACTAGATATCAATGCCTGACCCGAGTAGATGCAATTGTAACAATTTGTAACGGTAGCACACTTTATACGCGCCATTCCGAAGCATCACGCACTAACATCATCCGCAGCGCACGTCACCTCCTCGCCGCCGATAAACGCGATAGCCGAGAGTTATCGAAAAACTGTGAAACTCGCGGCGAAACTCACCAAGTCCTCGCGATCCGAACCGAAACGGGCAACTGTCGTAAAGTTTCCCGATAAATGCACAGAATCATTTAGCAAATTATTTTTCGCTATACATCAGGTTGATGAGGAATTTCAGAAACCTGATGCACAACAGATACAAGATCTTCAGATGGCATTACAAGAATTCTGCATTCCAGTCGAAAATAAAACAGTAAACCCTGTCATATTTGAAGAGGTATTGCCTATTGCTTGCAAGTTTGTGAAAACGGAGAAGTCGGAACCTTTGCTGAACCAAATCAGATTTTTTCTCGATCCTTTAGATTTTTTTCTTATGTAGAGGAACCACAGGAGTTGTAATCGAGTTGGAATATAAGAGAGATGATAAAGATACAAGCAACCGTCCAGAACAAGTTTTGATACGAATATTAGAGAGTTGAATGGTGAAACACATTTCGGACAATATGATCAAGATGAAAATGATAAGCCAGCACTCCTGATAGTAAATAACAATATATTTATTTATTCCGTGTATACAGTTTAAAAATCTCCTCAGACATCAGATCTAGCGACTTAACGTACGGATGGAAGAAGTATTTGTTCGGCATAATAGGCAACAATTACCTTACTTTAACGTGTTAAATATAGATTGGCCCCTGGTTACACGATATGACAACTGCCACTACAATAATGATACCGAGAATCGCAGCAACGATCGCTGCCACTGTGTATGGGTATCGTTTGAACAATACCTACAATTGTTTTGTTTGAGATGCTAAATCTTAATCAGACATTCAACTTAGAAAGAATTAATTTTGATCGTAATCACGGTGAACATGTGAAGTTATTACCATTAGTAGGACGACCATTCCAAGAATAAAAATAGATCCCACCGGTAGGAGATAGGATGCAGCCCAATGTTTCTGCATCTCGGTATCTGTAAGAAAGAAATATATGGCACCGTAACTTTAATTCTGAATAATTTAACTTGAGGAGATAATCTCTATATGCGTAAGATGTACTGATTTAGGAATAATTGTCTTATGAATTTAACTTATACGTTCAAAGCACAAAAGAAACTCACTCGTACGCCAGATTTGGCTGTTATACTCATTGTAAGCTGGAGCATATAGCCACGTTATAATACTTTTGTCTCTTGTTATTCCAGAATTCAGCAAATTCTGTGTATCTACTGTTCGTGTATCATCTCTCGACCAGCCTTCTGTGATGTACATACTTGTGTTGGTTTATGTTATCATCACAGCAACTGTAACAATAACCGAATTGTCATGGAATTGGTTTTAATTTCCACATCCCCCAAACGTGGATTTTCCATTACGTGCGAGACCATAAGAGTATGTGTGTTTGCGTGATGACTTAAAATGCCAAGAATTGACTGTAACACCCGATGTATCTTGTGAGAATGCAGATTATGGTGAGAGATTTCTTTGAGAGTGTCTTTCCGTTTAGAACATATTTATCTTAAATTATTGTCCGCTATATGTCGTTATTTATTATTGTTACATTTTTCACCGAGTCTTGTACAATTTTTACACATAATAAAATTAAGCTTCATCACAAAGTTAGGCACACTGTAATTTTTATCACCTTGCCTGATCTGCAGTCCAACAAGATCTATCATATTTAACGTTCTCATCCAAGATTGTTATCAATTCCCACATTTCCCCATGACAATATATAATATTGACTAATACTAATTATTTTTCCCACTTTTACATTAAGATGAAATCAATAAACAGTTCCTAACCACTTGTTTACCGAACGTTAAAAACAATAATGTAACTACGCTTTTATAAAATATCTTCACTCGCCACTTTTATTTCACCTCCTGTCACAGATACCATTATATAAAATAATACTTAGCACAAGAATGTACGTATAACACGAGGGATTTGTAACTTTGATCGGATAAATAACTCATTACGATCAGTTTTATATCACAATACAATCACACACACCGGTGATTAATGAGCGATTTAAATCAGGAAATAATCGTACAAATGTAACATGGATACTCACCCCGAAAAAAAAAATGTGTCGTTCATACGCTACGCAACTGTTATCATTGCTCACACAGTGTCATTGTCGGGAATACTCGTCTCACTCGCGTTAGAATAATGTCAGAATAGACGGAACTAAATCAACCGACACCACAGCCGACATACCCCATCAGCCATCATGCACGACAGTAACATTTTACCTTATTTGCACAAGCAAGATAAACAAAGTTAAAAGTTCAATCGCTGCAGACGAGATAAACGCACGTACTCTTTAGATACTCTCTAGATACTTCGTTCGCAGATAATAATCTGATCTTTCCAGGCATAATTCGTATGCATTTTTGTACGTTTCACTCCGAATACAAGATACTGAAAAATCAAAAGAGAAAAGAGATCTCTTATCTCACCTTGCGGTGTAAGAAAAAATTTAAATGAACGGTACACATAAAGAAAGAGAGAAAGAGAGAGAGTAGAAAGAACGGATTCATCTCTCTAATAAATGGCGCTGATTGTCATCTGAACCATCTAGAGTCTGGAGCGTGGTTCATTGGCATGGCGGCGTGCGAAAAAACCGGCTGATTTGTTGATGTTTTGCATATGTAGGCGTTGATACCGCGCGAGAAATGGGCAGTATGATTAAGATATCGGCTCTCAACGAGGAGTCGAGCGAGGAAAGCGAGGAGGAGGATTTGCCTACGATCACGAAGGAGGCGCAGGTGAGAAATGCGAGTCGTTGTTGTCCCTTTCATTCGGACGTATAACCTCAAAGCTCGTCCAATTCGCGGGGAATCGGAGCTCTTTTCTGTCGCGCAAATTCCGGATACTCCTGGCGTTTAACGTTATTATTAACGAACGTTATATCTGCGATATATTTTGACGTTGAATTTATATATTCGTAGTATGAGTGCTTGTACGGATGTGACGGGTGTGTGAAGTGTTTGATTTGACCGACTATCATGTGCACAGATGTTCGCATTTAGCAGTAAATGTGTCCGTGATCTGTATTTTTAATTGTTCAGCAGACTGTAGTCCGTGTTATTGTATGTTGGGAATCCTAAATTCAATTAAAGATCGCAGAAAAATGGAACATCTGTTGCAAATGTATCTCGGTACTTTGTATGAGCCGAATTATCAGCATACTATTGTGGAAATGTGCCTGTCAACTTACATCCCGTGTGATTTCAGGAACAAATAGCACTGACAGAATATAACAAAGCCTTAGAATTGCTGAAAGAGAATAAGCGGGAGGAGGCGCTGGTTATTTTTAAGGACCTCTTAGAGACTGAATTATTAGATGAAGTAGAGAAGCCGGAAGTACCAGATGGCAGGTCGAGGCCGATGTTATCCTTGAAGTATTCCTGTTTCAAGAACATCGGCGCCATTCAGGCAGCTTGCGAGAATTACACGGAAGCTGTAGAAAACTACTGGGAGGCTGCGAACTTGGATGATTCCGATGTAACGCTGTGGTATAGAATTGGTACATTGGCCATGAAAATTTCTAACTTAGAATTAGCCTGTTCGTCCTTCAAGCAGGGCCTGAAGTGTAACTCGAGTCACTGGCCATGCCTGGACAATTTAATAACTGCCTTATATGCCGTTCCTGATCACATGAACTGTCTGTTATATATTTCTACGGCGTTGGAGAAAGATCCTAATTATGTGAAGGGTCTGGCTTTCCGTGACAAAATATTTAAAGACATTCCATGTATGGAGGAATGTTACAAGCTGTACAACAGTGATTGGCAATTGGATCCACCTTTGTATACGGAATATGATCACGTGTTGGGTGATAAATTATTAGCAGAAGCGAAGGAGGTATCCGAAAAATGGGCGGAAGTTTGTAAGGCCGAGTTCACGCCGAAACCGTTGCCGGAATTGACTCTAAGAACGCCTCTGATAAGCTGTACATGGTTGGCCCTCGGAGAAAGCTTGCTGGATATGCATAGGTACATCACTGAGAACAATTTAAACTTCGTAAGCCGAATTATATTATTAGTTCAAAAGCCCGATGACAAGGATGTGGTGGCGAGTAATGAGTGCGAGGCTGAAGAAAGTAACGTTATGGAGATAGATCAGGAAAACTTACCTGATTCAACTCCAAACGGGGACACCGACATCGGCAAGTCTGTTAAGATGGAAACGGAAGATTGTACTTTCGAGATGTCCGATGACAATCAAGCCTTTAATACAGCTTCAGATACAGCGATGGAAGTTGAGACTGAAGACGACAAGAAATCTTGCTCAACCGATGTGCAAATAATCGAAGATGAAGATCCACTGAGAATGTCCGACACGGACGGCTTGCAATTTGAGGAACAAAGTCAAACGAAGAACATGGATTCGGAGGAACAGATGCAATACGAAGTAGACGCTAATGTTGACAAATTGGAGAGCGACAAGGTCACGGATGACGTTTACAGCACGGATAACGGAGCGCCTAACGAGAAATCCAGCGACAAGGAAAGTGACAAGTCGAGCGACAAGGCGTCCGAGAAAGGCGTCGGTGAGAAGACGAACGACGCGGTGAACAAAGCGGATGATAAAGCTCATTCGGAAAAAATGATCGATGGAAAGGAAGAGGGGCAAAAGGTGAAGAAGAGGCGCAGAAGCGCACTGTGCTTCTTGCAGCAGTGGGCATGGAGTTGCAGCAGCATGAGACGATCCGCAAGAGTCAGGGGTTCGAATAGAAGGGAAGCGGAGAGGGATGACGTTCAGCTGGAAGAAACACTACGAAGACTGTTTCCTAGCACTCTGTTGTACGTATACATTACATTAGAAGCTTGCGAAAGTTCGTCGGATCGAGAAATTATATCATTAAATATACGTACGTGTAAAACAATTTATAATCTTTTTTTACAACAGGCCAGATACGGTGAGGCTGACTAAAGATGACATCACTAAAAACGCAGATGACTCTATGGATACCATGGATATGTATCAATTATTCGCAAATCAAGAGCATAATGGTAACAATATGGAGGCCCTTAAGAGTTCGGAGAGCTCCAAATCACCGAGCCCTGACACGAGGTATTTGTTTACAATTCAAATTTTATCTGGTGTGATAAGATGACGTTATGTTATCCAGCTTTCTCTGCACAGTCAACAGCAGAAATACTTCGAAACGGAAGCGGAAATTGCCGATGTGGATGCGTTTATAAGTCAGCATAGTAGCAAAAGTAACTTAATGATCATCATCGCGAAATACGCCGAGTTTTTGTGCACCAAGTGGAGTCAGGAATGGCCGAAAGGGATGCCGGAGATTTACTTACAGGCTTATGCCTTTATGAGGTAGGCATTAATGGCGTAAAGATTGCGTTTCGCAATGTTAACGCAAACAAATAATATTTTTCTGCAACTTTTTTCAGGCAACATATCCCACACTTGTCACCGTTCGACGATGATGTCGACGAAAAAATATTAAAGATGGATACCGAGATGACGTTGTTATTTGGTGAACTTCATACAGACAGGTGGCTGGATAACAAGCCAGAAACTCTGTCAGGTTCAACGTAAGTTTTATATGTTTCCATCATTATTCTTATTTCCATCTTATCTGCGAAATTGTTATTACAGGTTGGATAAGCTTGGTACCGGGCTGCCAGCCGAGGAATTGGGGCATATAATATTTACAAGTGTTAGACAGGATCTCTTAAGTGAAGAGAATTTATACATTTTACTTAGGATCTTGTGGCTTAAAGCTAATATCTTTTTGTGCCAAGGTGATATAGATATCGTCATAGAGACGTTAGAATTGGTGAGAAATATTTCAATTTACATTAAAGAATTGATCAAATGTAAACCACGCGTCGTTATAAATTATACGTATGTGTCATTTTCAGTTGTTAAATCGCCTGCAAGTAATTGAGAGTAAAAAGCCAAATGCTTGTATCACTCTTTCAAATTGTAAAAATAACTCTCAAATCAGCACGAAGCTTGTAAAGAAGAAGCTTACGTCGATTCAAAGGTATTGCCAAAGTTCTCAGCGCGTTAACGTGAGCTATGTGTCCAAATAGATAATATTGTAACGTCACTTTAATCACTTTTAATCATACAGGGGTCAAAAGTTGGGCGAGATCCAGCGTCTGTACGATGAGAAGAAATATGCTGAACTCTCTTACATACTGCAGGATACTTTCAAATTTGCCAAACAGAGGCACAAATTGTTGATAACGAATGAAAAAATTGTCGATCGAGTTCGACAATTAACCATGTTGCTCGACAGTTTATGGCAACTTCAGCAGTATGAGGTAACACACATGATCAGTGTTAATTTTTTTCTGTACAAATGTATGCACTTACGTAGAAAGTCACGTTAGAATTATGCAACAATTTCGGACGCCTAGGAATGTTACGTTTGGGCGGAAGCTTGTCTCAATGAGTCGTGGCAAAACTATTTAAATTCCTCCGACGAAGCTGAACAGAAGAAATGGGCGAGTTCCGTTCTGACGGCACTCGAGAAATTAGAGGCCTGTACAATCGAAGTTAGCGTATTCACTGGTAAAATCAAACCACGAGAGAATTTTTTTAATAATAATTCGCATTAACATTATCACATTGCTCACGTGCTTTCGCGTCGTGATTGCAGTAAAGTACCTGTCGGAGCCTCGTTTGTCAAGGTTGGTTCAAAATCTAGTCCACATCGTTTGTCACCAATTAGACGTACCGGAGAACGCTGTAGAAATGCCACTCGAAACTGTGTTACCTTGGATCCTGTTGCATTACATTTTGCAATAGTAAGTTTGCGCCGTCGTTAAAAACGTCTCTCGGCGGGTACACGGAGATGCGGGCGATGTTATTGCTTGAATTTGATCTTTACAGCGAGGAGGACAAGGAGAGAGCAAAGGCTGAATCCCCTTATAAAAATAAGATCCACGGCTCTCATCATTCCGAGTCAGATGACGAGGACGAGGGCATCCCGCCGTCCGTAATGATTTTGTTCACTGCCCATGAATTTATCGGTAGGCACTCGTGGTGTTGCTTCAACGAGGCGAAATTACTCTTCTTCACTATGAATCTCATTATACCGCAACTCGAGACTCCGCAGTACACCACCATCAAGAACCGGCTCACCAAGTATCTCGAGCAGATATTCTTCTGCCTGTACGGTCATCCCAACAGAGTGAACAAGACACGGCCCAAGTATCTTCAGGATCACGGGGTGCCGCAGATGGAGCTGACTTGGGAAGGAGCCCAGCTATTGTTCGATTTTTACAAGCCGAAGCAGCTGCCCAACTTTCAGTCACCTCGTCTCCTCTCCATCAGCATGGACACAGAGATACTGTTCAAGAGGATAATCAGGCTGGTCCCGCAGGAGAGTGACCCGAATCAGATAGTAGAGGACATGACGGCCTACATAATCGGCGCCAAGGAGAAAATGCCGAGCGTGATAAAGCCGTTGCCGCACGCGATATCCACCGTCTACTACTTGCTAGGCGACTTCTATTTCAAGAACAACAAGTGGGAACACGCCTGCCGTTACTACCTTCTGGATCTGTGCTTGTATCCTAGGGGATTAAATTCGTGGGCGGGCTTAGCCATGGCAACGGGCAGCATAATCGAGAATTGGCTGAACAATTACAGACCTATGTGAGTATTGTCGATTTAATTTCTCCGTCTTTTCTTTAGACCCGTGACGATAATGACGTCAAATGTTTTCTGCATTCGGTAGAGGAAAGGACAAGTTTCTCAATAAAGCGAAGATGGCACAGTCGAGTTATCAGCACGCTATCGAGCTGGCGCCCGGCCACTCTGTGATCTGGACGGAGTACGGAAACTTCGTCTACATGGTTCATTCGTTCTGTTCGCGGCTGCTCAAACAGGAGACCGACACGCTGAGTATGGAGAGATTTGAAATTTTGGAAACCAGGAAAGAGGAGATGCTGGAGATCGCGGATCAGTGTTTCGAGTCTGCCAATCGGATATGCCAGACTATCGAGGAGCCGACTATGCATCACGACGAGAGATGGCTTTACCAGTATATGCTCGGTAAAGTCGCGGAGAAGAAGAATGAGGATCCTCCTGCATTTTTGGAACATTATGCAAAGGTTGGTCGTTTCGTCTGTTATAATTAATCTTCGATATTATTTATTTTTTTTTTCTAATTGCTCATGTCTACCTAACGCCGACCGAACACATCGTTATCTGATTTCAGGCTAGTGAATTGTTATACGAGAATAATGCCCAGTACCCACGTAGAATAAGTCACAAAAGTCCGCAGAATTTAGCTATAGAGGCGTTAGAGGTTCACTATCGCATCCACGCCAGCATACTCAAGTATTTGGAGCAACACGAGGGGAAGCCGCTAAAGAAGTCGTTGGGTCGGTTGTTCCATTGGCATCTCAAGAATTGTTCGGAGGGGTCTTTCATGAAGTATCAGTCCAAGCTCAACGAGAAGAAGAAGGAGGAGTGCTCTGATACCGAGAAAACCACTTCGAAGGAATCCGATAGCGCGATAGATGTCGATAAAAATATGGCGGCGGTATGCCAACGCTCAAGTAGTATCGAGGAAATAGAAATCGTAGATAGATCGAGTAAATTCGCCGATGTTAAATGTACAGAGCCGGGAAGGCCGGAAGGTCGCAAGAGGTATCCCGACGAAACGTCGCACGACAATACGAAGAGAATAAAATTAGGTAGCGTCTCGCACTTGCAGCTGATGCAGGACGTCGTGGCGTTAATAGACGATTTGATCACGAAAGTGTGCGATATGGCGTCGCAAAAGGAGAAAACGAGCGACGACGTGATGGTCCTGTCTAGCGACGAGAGCAATGAGTCGAGATTGCAGAAGAAAAAACTGGAGAACAGGAACGCCGATAAGACGAAGTCGCAGGCGAGGGCCGAAGAGAGCAAAAAAAGCTCACCGAATATATTAGATTCCGACCGAAAGACTGATAATGTACAGGATATCATGGATGCTCTGATGAAGCAGGCGATGGAAATCAGCCAAGAAACTCAACAGTCTTCGTTGGACGACGAGGATACCAGAAAATTCGACGGCAAGTGGCTGCAGAACGAAGACTTGCAGCAGTCCTCAGTATGTTTGTCCCCCTCCCCTCCCCCCTCCCCTTTTTTCTCTTTTCCCTTTACTTTTTCCGACTAATATAAGTCAGTGTTGATTCCGTTGCGACACGGAAGTTGCAGTTATTTTCATTTGCGAACAGGAGAAGGAGAGAGATGGCAAGGACAAGACAGGGGACAAGAGAAAAACGCAAGCCGGTACAAACGAGGAGATCACTCTGAGCAGGAGAGGCTCGCAGGAAAGCACTACGACTACGCAAACCACTACCACGACTACGGAGACGAATAATTCCAGTTCCAGCAGCAGCGAGGAGTCCAGCAGCAGCGACGACAGCTCCGACAGTGACAGTTCCAGCGACAGTGACAGCGAGTCCGTCGACAGCGACGCGGATAAGAAGAAGAAGGATTCGAACATTACGGAAAACGGTAAGTCACGATTACAATTGCTCTTTATTCGTTACAACGGAAAGCTACGATACATCTCAGAATTATCTTACATTGGAAGAATTACTATATTTTACTATCTTTGTCATTTCAGAAGAACAAATGCCAGAAGAAGAAGTCGCATCGCTAATCGCATACTGCCTGGCCGGCTTGGAGCAATGTATATTAAGGTTCACAGAGCATCACAAGTCCTTCTACAGACTGGCGCACTTCTTCTTCAATAATAAAAAGTCAAAGAATACTGCGAGATGTAAGGATCTCTTGTTAGGAACATACACTTGTCAGTTTTACCCCGGACAAACTTTCCAAGGACTTTTCGCCGATAGAAGAAGCACCAATTTCTTTAACGTAAGTAACTTTAAAACTATATGTACATAACACCGTGTCAACAATGCAGTGTCCCAAATCAAAGATAATACCGAGCTCGTGACACAATTCGCATTTAAGAGAGACATTCCGATATTAAATTTTTAAATGCAATTAGATCGAAATCCTGAATAATTCTCGCATTGTGCGCCGTATTGTTGGAGTCTACTATAACTGCACCGCGTGCGTCTCCAACAAGTACCGGTACTAAGGTAGTTTCAAACGATTTCTTGACTATCTCCGGTTTCAACATTATCGTCATGGCCATGGCGTCCGATGGTTCCCAAAACTCTTGCTTTTCGAAAGCCACTCTTTCAGCTAGATACAAAAACTTTGCGAACGAAGCTTTCAGTTTATTAAAGATCATCTTGTGTTCGTCCTGTTTGGAAAACAACATCGTATTATTTAACGATGAATAGTGCACACGTGTTGTTTGTAGTTCATCATCGTTACCTTCGAAATAGGATGAGAGCGCACTGTATCTATCGGAAATAGTGTATGGACTTTATTGGTGCTGTTAAACGTAATCCAATTACTTTCTGGATCTTGCTCGAAGTTAAATTCGAGCTTAAGGCTCTCATCGCTTTCCGATTGAACGCTCGATCCCATTATGATAAGTTGTTTCGTGTAACATAGAAAACGAGGTTCTAGCGCACTCGCTACGGCAATATTTGTCAGAGGTCCAAGAGTAACTATAGTTACTTCACCTGAAATAGAACAAATTTTAAATATTTTTAGGACCGTGTACCGTTAGTGTGTATACCACAAACAGTCTTTGAAATGAGTGAGAGTGAGTGATCACCCGGATATTTCTTCACTAGGTCGACGAGTACTACTGGAGCGCGTTTAGTTTCATCCACCTTAGTTATTATCTCTTGAGTGAAATTAAAGTCCCCAAATCCGTCTTCGCCGAAGTAATTGTCAAACTTATAATTGTTTACCAGTGGTTTTACAGAACCAATGTACACAGGAACCTGTCAAATTAAAAAAAAAATCGTGTACAAGGATATTTTGCGAAATTCCAGTAAAATTGCAGAAATTTCGATGTATATGTTGAAAGAGCAATATCTGATAATTATTTCGCTTACGTCGCTTCTGTTAGCAACGGTTAAAATTTTCAAGACGTTTTGTGTCACGTTTTTCAAGTACGCGTTGCCATACGTGCAAGTTATAGCTAGAATTTCGATGTCGCATGTCCTGGTCTCGTACATAAGGGCCAGCATTAGCGCTAAAGCGTCATCTCCGCCAGCATCCGTGTCTATTACCATCTTTCTCGGTTTCTTCGATTTGCCGTAACAGGGTTGACTGTCGCTATTATGTTGTTTATGTACACGATAAATCAACGAATATGATCGTAAAATATTGTACGTGCAAATGAGCAGCTATCTATTCGTTACCTAACAGAAATGTGCAGATACAGCAGTATCGCAACCGTACATACAGCTATACTGCATTTGATAGCCATGCTCGCGAGCCGATGAATGATCTGTAATTAGAAAAAATGCGAAACTTACAAAACTGTCGAAACATTTTTCATTCTCGCATGCCGTAAACACATACGCCCGATATTACGTATGTGAACATCGGTTAATAATACAGTTGAATTTGTCCAGGGAGTGTGGCATATACCGGTCAACGAGATCGACCGGCCTGGAAGTTTCGCCTCGCATATGTCGAAATGCGTGACGTTACTTATGCAAGTACTAAAGGAGACCAACGACAGTCGAATGTTGATGCAATTATGCATACAGCTCGGGAAGATACCGGATTCGGACAAGTAAGATCGCTCGAAGTTGACGAATAAAATGAATAACTTAATTGGAATTTTCTACAGACGGTTAGAAGCGGACGGCTGATTTAATTATAATTCGTTCGTTCTTTCGCATCTAGGAAATACTTGCGTGACTCCGAAAGAGAACAATTGTCACGCCAAGCTTTGACGCTCTGCCAACAGTCGCTGAGAAGTAGAGTGCAGGCGATGGGATCGGCGAGCACGATTGACAGTGTCCACCTTATCAGAACCGATGCTAGAACACAAGTGTTGCTTGATGTATACGAAACATATCAGCTCGTGCAGAAAAATTTTCAGGGTAAGGAGTCGACTATACAGGCGTTTGCAGCTTTGTTAACGGACACGTACAAAATGTACATAGGAAACAAAGTGAGTACTTTATCACACATTATTATCAATAACAAGTCGCATGTAGTTTATAAATAACACTTCGTTCGTGTGACTATCACGTCTCTATTTTCGCTTCACCGCGTATTACTTCAGACATTGATAAACTACGCTCAGTAGCAGTCTCAGTCAGAATAATGCGCTTTAACTGACCACACCATACTAAATATTATGTGTTCAGAAATTGCTAAGTTAGAAAGAGAGAAGAAGAATAGCACATTAACATCTCGTTCTGTTAACATTAATTACGAACAGTCATTGCAATATCAAAAACATTATTAGCAAGCGAAGTTGCTAAATTAGAAAGAAAGAAGAAGAATAATACATTAACGTTTCGTTCTGTTAACGTTAATCACGGACAATGATTGTAACATCAAAAACACTAACAAGTGAAATCCGCCGAGCCCGCGTGCTGGCAAGCATGTTGTTAGTCATGAGATAACGTTAATAATCATTTTTAACCAAATAGCAAAGCAATGACCTTCAGTGCTAACGATTCTTTACGCTACGTTCCAGCACTTGGATGGTAATACCTTGGATATCGCCATCAAATGTTGCCAGCGTCAGATACAAGCGAATAAAATCGCGTCGATCAGCAATAGCACCACCGGTCACATACAACCGCCTCAAGCTGTTTCCACAGTTTCGGTAAATAAACTCACCTATGTTGTTATATACCGTCACGTTCGTTATTATCTTATCTAAGAAATAAATAAAATGTCTTATCGCAGGCGCCGCCGCCGCCGCCGCCGGTACAAGTGAATTCCACATCTCCGCAAGCTTCGCAAAATCCCCGCAAACCGCATAGAAACCTGACGTCCACCGGCCGACCCAGAGGACGGCCGCCCAATGTCAGCAAATACTTGCAACCCATACAGCAAGGCGGCAACGTGATGAGTCAGTTCGGCTCCAAGAGCAACTACGCGAGCTACATGGGCGCGTCCGGGCCGAACCGTTCGATGATGAATCCTTACTACATGAGCCCGCTGGTCGACCCGACCGTATTGTCGG
The DNA here is from genome assembly GCF_001313825.1 of Dinoponera quadriceps. Classification (NCBI taxonomy): domain Eukaryota; kingdom Metazoa; phylum Arthropoda; class Insecta; order Hymenoptera; family Formicidae; genus Dinoponera; species Dinoponera quadriceps. The sequence continues at coordinate 565,910 of NW_014554606.1, read as the reverse complement.
CCCTGTTGGCCAGCAACATCATGGACCCCCTGTCAGCGATGAGCTATTTGAATCAAATGGGAAGCTACCAGGACATTATCCGGCAGTATCAGAGCAACTTGTCGTCCCTGACCAATCTCGCCGCCGGTGGCTTGAGCAATCCCGGCACCACTATGACCGCCGGCATCAGCAATGTCTCGACGATGAGCACGACCACCAGCCCCAGTATCAACAGCAACATCGGTAACCTGAGCAATCTGAACATGACGATGCAACAGTTGCTGAGCATGAGCAATTCCACGGGGTCGGCGAGCTCGCGACCGATGTACCATCAAACGACGGCCAAGACCAGCACGACCGTGTCGATGACGAAGGACAGGCCCAGCATATCCATCACGCCGGTAAGCACGTCGCTCGGCCAGCAGCCGCACAAGTCCGCCAAGCCCAGCAGCAGCAAGCAGCCGAGCGGCACGCAGAGCGACCAATTACCCGTTCACATACCCAAGTCACTTCAGATATCGCCGACGAAGCCGGCGGTGTTGCACACGTCGAATACAGCGCAGGTGTCCCTGCTGAAGCCATCCGTCATCCAACAGGTGAAGACCAGCCCGCCGAAGCAGGTGACCGCCCCGCAGATTCGCGTCTCGAAGTCGCTGATCGAGCCGCAGCCGGCGCACAACTCCACGCTGTCGCACTCACCCCTGAAGAGCGGCGGTACTGCCGGCGGCACGACGAATCCCACGGTCGTTCCTCAGGTCGCTCACACCGCCGGCGCCATGGGCGCGCCCGTCGTCATGAAGAGTCTACCCCTGAATCTGCCCGCCTCACGCTCCGGCACTTCCCTGCAGCACAAATTGCTGTCGAAGAAGAACTCCCAGCGGCAGTACCCGCAGAGCACGAGCGTGCAGAACTTGATGAGGAAGACGAAAGCCGCGAGCAAAGCGATGCCCGTGCTGTCTGGCAATTTTCCCAATTTATTGAGCGCAATGCCACCTGGGAGCAGTGCTGCGATGTCGCAACCGTCGCCTTTTATACCGCCGGAATTGAGCGGCATCTCCGTCAGTGCCGTGACGCAGCCTCCCGGTATGAAGGCCAACAAGGCGTATCACGGTTATAAAAAATCGAACGTCAAGTCGAAAGTGACGTCAGCGGCAACGGCCGTCGTCACGGTGGCTGCGGTGGATGTGCCGAGCTCCTTGCCGCCGTCCTATTCCCAGAGCAGCTCGGTCGACGCGCTCTCGATGCTGACGCAGTTGCAACAGCACTCGCACTTGGAGATAATACCGCAGCAGAAGGCGCCGTTGAAGCCGAGCATCGACTATTCGAAGGTGACGATGGTGCCGCAGAAGGTGCCGTCGGAGACGCTGAGGCCCTCGACGGCCGCCGAATGTATGCCCATGTACGATATGCCGAGGGGAAAGCCGCCGGCTAACATCCAAGCCAAGAAGACGGATAAACTCGCGAACGATAGCGTGGAAATCATCACGTTGGACGATTAATCGGAAAACTCGCATTCTAACGGTGGCGCGCACACCGCCGGAGATTATCCCGCGCTCACGTTTCGCGCGAAGGTGTGTTACCCTCGTCTTCGAGAAAACCGGCGAAGTCAACTCGACTCGATGAGATTGGTATCGCTAATTAGTTCCTCGTAGTCGAAACGACAAATCGACATCGCGGACAGCACTTACTTGACGTATCGCGTTGCGTGGAATTTTTTGTATAAAACTCCGGCGTCCTGCAGCCGTGTTGAGAAACTGGTTGCGTACGTCCACAGTATTCCAGCGCCAACGAGTTGAGACGTGACGTTTTGCGACTTTAGCATTAAGAGAGTAAATTATTATTGCGCGAAAGTATTTTGCTTTTTTGTATATACATAAACTTTATATACTTCCTAACACTGTGTAAAATTCTCTCGATTACGATACAAAGCGAACGTTTCGACTGTTTATCCGACCGTTTTGGGTAATCGTATGTTTATCAATTTCACCTTCGCCGGGGAGATGTAAACGTATGAATTTTGCAGGAAGACAATTTTACATGTATCCGTATTATGGAAAGAACACAGTCGCCAAATTTACAATTCAATAGTAGATAGAAGTACTAACGAGTGACTAACGTCGTATCGAAATTTTCAGTTTAGGAGAAAGATTAATATATTTAATGATCGTTATATGAATATTAAACGAGAAACACGAGGAAATCTTTACGTCGTTCGGTTGCAATGTCACGCGCACGTTCTTCGTTGGAAATATGCTTAGATTCACTTACAACACGCCCCACAGACACGAACGAGCTACGCGTTGTTTTCTCAGCGATTTTACTAAGGCATTTTCGCATAAGGAGACATTATTTTTCTACCGTGTACTTGGCATAACCGAAGTAAGGTGGGACTTTCTTCTCGATGTACCATAAACCGAGTGTAACTGGCAGTCAGTAGACAGTAATTTTTGTAAAGACAATTTGTAACTCACCTCTTACATAAAAGGAACATCTGAAGCTAGAAACTGACTGACTTCTCCTTTTTCTGCATATCATATACGTTGCGTCTCTAAGCTACCACCCATGAGTTACGACGTATTACACACAAGAACACTACCATATGAATTACCGTATCTTTAGCGAGATAACATAGCAATAACTCATCCTCACATGGTACGCACTTAAGAGGTGAATTGGACCGTGACAATACTATTAGAAAGTTAATGGTTGACACAATACGAAAAAAAACCTCGACAGATCTGTGCTAAATGTTTATAAATATAATTTATGGTATACAGCTTTTTGACACTACAGCGAGAAAATACCAATCAAATTTACGTAGTTCTTAAAAATCTACTATTACTTATCTATCTATAATGAAAAATAGCCGCTTTTCCGAGCTTTGACATATTTTTGGCTGGGACTGCCCGTGTTAGAGTGCGTTGGGGAGCGCGCATCAATGCCAAAACTTGAAACATTCTATCCTTGTTTTACATCAAATGAGCGATAAAGATAGACTAGGATAACGCTTTAGCTGATAGCTCGTTCCCCAAACACATTTGCATCATTCTATGTTTATATATATGTATATTTGTAAATATATATACCGATAGAGACGTGTACTACAAGAGAAATTATCGTACTTTTCCCTTATTTTTCGCATTTTTACATATTTATTATAGATTTTATTATAGATTTATTATAGATTTTTACATATTTATTATAGATTTGCAAGATTATTTAATAGGTACATACGTATTTAAAAAGAAATGTGAGGCGCACAAAAAGAAAAATATTGCATTATATGACCAAATCTTCACGAGTTGGCTGTTTTTCAACCGTTATCAGAAATTGTGTATTTAACATATCAACTTCTGAAAAACTGTAAAGGACCAATGATTCGTTTGTTTTCATAATATTTCCAGAAGTCTTTTATTTTCTCTTGTTTTTTTATTAAAACTATAAGAGTAATTTAGTCATTGGAATTAACAAACGTAATATCGAAAGCCGTTTTTGTACCTGTGACATATATATGTAAATAGTGTTAATTTTGATTTCAATTATCTGAACTTTGATATGGTCTTTTTATAATTTTACGCACGTATAGCTCCTGTTTCGATTGATATCTTGTTAAAATCTAAAGATTCATAAGAAAATAGGTTTACGGGCCAACTACCTTAAAAAAAGAAAAACTCGTGCATTTATAAAATGCCATCAGTATTCATCCGGATATTTCGATACCTGAGTAATGTTTGCGGATTTGGATCGTCAAAATTGACGGCGCTACATTTATCTAAATAACAAAGCACAAAACAACACTTTTCAATTGCATAAAAATATTTATTTAACAACACATGGAATTTGGAAATGCGCATAAATGCTTAGATTTTCATAAAAACAAAATGTATCTTCGTACATAGGTGTGTGTATATATATATATATATATATGTTTTGATGTATCTCATTCACATGTACATCTTTGTATATAGTTTGCTTTAAACGAGTGCGCGAGAAATCCACGAACTCCTAAGTGTTTCACCGCGAAAAGGGCACCCGCATCAGGAGTCGCCTTCAGCTGGTCTGCGGTTAATCCGAAACTTGAGGTGGTCACATAAAGAATATCGAGAAGTGGGCCTCCGAATACGACACTGGTTACATTTTCAGCTGGGATCTTAATTTCGCGTATTAATTGTCCTGTCTTCGGATTTACATTGATGACCTGGTCAAAAGATTCATGCTCGAATGACGCGTAATATATACATCCATAAATATATAGATTTTATATCACATATAAGAAGACATACAATAGGCTTCGTAACATTTATTTCTAATGTATTATCTTTATGCTTTAAACGTATCATCCTGTATACTTACACAACCCCCACCGAACACCGCTACCCAAAGGTTGCCGTTTATATCTATGGTCATTCCATCAGGTTCTCCAGGTATATTAGCTGCATTAAAGTCGAACACAATTCTTCTATTAGCTGAAATGTAAAAATCACAAATACACAGGACCCCAAATTTACTTGGTGATTTTGTGATCACGACTGTTTTCAGCCTTACATAGATCTATGCTATAATCCGATATAATTTCAATATATTTACAGCGATGTGCGTTCTAAGACTTCTTACATATTTCTCCACTACATGACTTGTAGTCATATGCTGCGATTTGACGAGTAGGTGAATCAATATAATAGAAAGTATCATCTTCGATGTTCCATATTAATCCATTGCTTGTTGTAACAGGAGATATTTTCTCTTCGACCATGAAGTTTTTATCAATTATGTACAATGATCCTATATTGGGAATGGAGTCTCCATTCTTATCTTCACCCCTAGTTCCTATGGTAGGAAATATTAATTAACATATAATCTCAACATAAGTGACGAAAGTATATAGCATGTAACACCATTGATCAGAACTAATGCGTATCTACATATTTTTACTTTACCTAGCCAAAATCTTCCAGAAGAATCAATCTTTCCATCATTGATTCTCGTTGAAATTCCTGAATCAACGGAACTTAGTTTTTCGATTGGTACATCCGTCTGAGTTTGCTCCCCATTCCAATAAACCATAACAAGATCTTGTCCAACACCTGCTACTAACTGTTCGGAAGTACCTTCTACAGGTGCAACAACCCCAACAGTACCATTTGCTGAAAAAAAATAACATTGAATGAGTTGTTATATTATTTCATGATGTGAGCAGAAGGATAACAATACTTGTAAAAGGGAACACATAGTCTTACCTATGTATGCACTGGTTACAAGACCTGTTTGATAATTAAGTCTACGTATGTACTGATTATATATGTCGACAAAGTACAAGTTCTGAGTAGTGGCGTCCCAAAAAGGGCCTTCAGAAAGGCCATAAGAATCAGTCTCTTTGCTGACAAACGTATGTTGTGTTTCTTCAGCTCGCCTAAGCAAAATATTGAAACAAACGTATGTGACGATATTCATATTGTGTACACTCGGATTGCTGATTGATAATCAACGGTGCCGAGGTGTACATAATGCAAAATGAGAAAATTAATTATGTAATTTTTCTATGCATTATGCGACTGGATAGACCATAGATACTTATCTCACATCCACACTGATCGTAATCTAATAGCACTTTGATTTCACGTTTTCAGACAAAGATTTCAATCGCTGAACTTGTTACCATTATCACGTCATTTTAAACAAATTACAAGATATTCTTTCGATACAAATAAAACACTGCAGGGAGTAAAAACGAGAAGCGGGCTTTGTCCTTTCTGGCTATGCTGTGTGTTACATACGCAGCATTTAAGATGAAATAATGTTATATATCTTAGATTCGAAAGAAAAAGGAATGAAAGAAAGGACGATTACAATGAGTACAGAATATGCGGCCAAAAGACCTACGCCTACACGCGACACGCACTTCTTACACTTTTTCGCACTTCTACCTTTTATTCTCTTTTTCACTCTAAACTATATCACTCCATTTCCCGTGCGAAAAGTGTAAAAAGTGTGCGTGACGAAAACAAATCACAGTGCGTGACCTACAGAGCGAATTGCGTTACAAAACGATATTTACGTTGCCATTATGTCGATTGAGCGTTCTCTCTCGTTCGGAAATATGGTGATAATTCAGTCCGACCGAAAGATATGAGAGCGTCACTGAGAAAACGACGGAGATTTGAGAGCCGAAGTGTTCGAGAGGAACAGATTCGAACGAATAGAATCGTTGAGCCGCGTGGCTGGACGAATTGCTCGAGTAAAATAAAAATGTGTGATAAAGTAATACCACCAATTGTATCACGCAGATGATTATACTGAGCGGCAGAAGACGGGGAATATTTCTTTTTATCTAATAAGCGCGATAAAGCACAATGAAGCAACGTTACTTCACAAGCAAAGAATTACCGTCGGATTATATCGCGCGCTGCATCGCCAATGAAAAATTCATAAAGATTGGTTAAATATTAAAATCTCGATGATAAAAATGCCGTATGAAATTGTATATATATATATCGAAATTATAGCTTAGTAACATTGCTTCATAATGTTACATCGTTTATCTGAAAGTAAAGTGTAACGCGATTTTCTTTGTGCAACAATAATACACAGTACCAGTAAAGATACTAAAAGTACCAAGTATTGCAAAAACTTTATATACGGATATTGCATACAAGATCTAATGGGATTTTCGGTGCAGAATAAGATATAATCAACAACACTCGTGAAAGCAAGAGAGAGAACGCGAGTTGTTTTATGTATTCCTCTTAGGTAAAAATAAGAATCTCTAGTAAATACTCTCATACACTTTTTTCCTTAAATGCTATTGTAATCTATGCTATTGTAAATGCTATTGTAATCGATAACGAAAAAATTACGATCGTTGTATATGGATTTTTCGGATATTGGGATTTACAGAGTTGCAAATATCGCATTATTCGTACGTGCAAAAGGCACGATGCAGTAGAAATGCAAATATTTCCCGATACTGATTATCGTTACTATTAATAAGCCACAGTTCACAAGTCATTCGATTCGGTAGACATTTGATAATTATAAGTGAATTTCACTGATTACCTCTCTCTTTCCTTCTCTCTCTCTCTCTTTTTCTCTCTCTCTCTCTCTCTCTCTCTAAATTCCTTCTCCCTTTCTTTCTAATTACATAATTTCCGTTATAATACACGCACACGTACACAAGCAGTTAAATTTCCATGTATTTCGTCCAATTATTGTTTCGACTCAGCAGAAAATATTATACAATACACATCGCACTGTCAGCGCACATCACTGTCTCGTTTCTTTTCAGAGCAACGCACAAGTGCGACGCTCGTTGGACTACGATAACGAAATGTCCTTTCACTTACTTACCCGTTACAGACGAAGAGAAAACATGCCGATATGTACTTGCAAATTGCGCGTTTCATGATATGCGTTCTGTAATATGCGTCGGGAGATTCAATTTCGTAACGCACAATGCGAAGGCAACACTTCTTATCAGGGTTGACTGGTAGCAAAAAGTAAAACTTTGCGGCAGGTAACTCCTTATATACGGTTGCTCCTACCTTCACCAGTTTCATCGAAATCTGCCAAACAGTTTTACATTTCATTTGGGACGAATGGGTAAAAAGCTTTCCATGGGCGGAGCTTATCTATATAGGTGGAACTGACCAACGTAGATTAACCTGACGGATTGTCCAGATATTGCTTTCTTTTGAATAATAATCTGCGAATACAATTACACTATTCAACCACTCGTGAAAATAAAATACACCAAGGCAAAATATCCCCAATCGATATCACTTAGACTATCGCGGTGATAATTTTCAGCAGAGAGAGAGAAGGAGGGAGGGGGAGGGGGTGGAGAGAGAGAGGTCATGGAGACCGATTGGAGAATAATTTGTCACGATAGAAATATTGCATGATTATTTCCCTTAAGTAAAATCCCAGCGAAAAATAACTCATCGAATCGACATCGATCCGATGTAATTTCGATTATTTCGAGGTCGATTTGAGATGTCAATTTAATGTCGATTCGACGTATATTTCTCACTGGAATAGTCGCAGGACGTCTGACAAGAAATACGTCTGTTTAAACAACTGTTTGAAATACGTCTGTTTAAACATTTTGCAAACATTATTGAATTGCGTTATATATTATAGACAATAAAACATAGAACTCCTTACTCGGAAGAGATGCAAGAAAAAATATATATATGAGCCCTACCTACGATATCGAGGCTAAGATCATCAGTAGAATCTTTCTAACCCAAGCAACGTTTGTCCAAGACACCTTCTGCGGAGATATTTTAAAAGGTAAAAAATTAGAACACTAGCTGTTCTACTGTGCAAAAGTCTGCACTATATGCAAAAGTCGACATATTGCGCGAAGTTCACGATTAAAGCTACGAAACATTATTAGATTTCGACTCATAGAAAATACACGAAAAAATATTTTTACCAGATAAGAGTTAATCGAGAAAAAATATAGAAAGAAGTGGAGCAAAAATACAGTGAGGGGGGGGGGGGGCAGAATACCCATATACGCTCGGTCCATGTATACTATGTGTCCCATGGATATTTGGTAATTAGATATGTATATATCAAAATTATATATGTGCATGTAATTTTGACAATTGCCTGACTATCTATATCGCATGTTCATAAATTATACATTCGCTTTAATGTATTTTTTGTGTGTTACGAAACGTGTTACGAAACGTAACATATATAAAAATAGTAACACGTGTACAAAAAACGTGTACAAAAAAAAAATAATCATCATACGACCGACTGTATTTATGAATATCTAAATAAAAAATACACGGCTGCAGATACATATATATTCGACTACATAAATACTATATAATTAGCAAATAATGGAAGTGGCAAATTAATGAAATGGAACGAGTCGTTTGTCTTGTAAATTTTGTGTTTCTCTGTATAAAATATGAGCCCTTGACCAAAATGCATAGATATTCAATCAAGCGAGCAAGGAAGCAATTACGTAATTTATAACATGGTATTATAACGTGGTACTTCTGATAAAAATGTATGTGCTTACGTCTAACGAATCGTCCTTGAGCATAAAGCATTATCATAAACGAAAAAAGTTTGCTGCATGTTTGCAAAACTCCTCGGTTCGGATATCCTTATCTGATGACGTCAAAAGCGGGAAAGCATGCGAATAATTCTTGCGTTTTACGTTCAAATAAAAAAAAAATTTCCACAAAATGATACTTGTAATCGATTCAACACACTTGTAAAATTGTTTAAACACTTTTCTTCTATTCGACCTATCAATAAATAGTCACAAAATTAACTCGATATGAAATTTACTTTTCTAACCTCTTTTCTCATGATTTTGTTAATGTTAATTTTTTAAAAATAAAAACCAAACAACTGCTCATTGATTGTTTGAGTAAAAGATAAGTGGGACAATTTTACAAGTGCAGCCGATAGTTACAATGCTTCATTTTTCATTCACAATTCGGTCATTTTCATGTCACTTTGACGTTATCGGGATATCCTGTCCTACCTGGGTGGAGAACCTAAGATTTGGACAATTTGAACTTTACACAAGCCGGTTCCGGAAGAAGAGCTGCCATGTCTCTTAATGTTAAATAATTCACACCCTCCCCCGCCCCGATCCTATGACAACCCGTCGAACACCGATGATAAAGAGACGCGACCGCGAACAGCTGACGCGTTACGCGCACTTACCGACCGAGCGCGCGCCGCGTCATCTACCGTCGCAAGCAGAAGCGCGAGCGTGGCGTGCCGGCCAACATCATCAGGTCACGTGACAGTGGCGTATTGATACGTGTCGACGGGGTGAGCCACGACTCGCTACGCTTTGCCAGTCGAGCATACGCGGCCACCTTCGCTCGTGTGCACTCGCTGTGTGAGAGGCTGCTCGGCCTGTCGGTGGTGTTGATTCTCGGGATTCTGTGAAGGAACGTCACTCGATCCGCTCTCGATCGCTCTCAAGGAAAGTCGCATCGACTCAGCCAAGATGGGATGTGAGTATGCTGTCGTCGGCCGTTGATCGGGAATAAAACTGCAAAATATTTTCGCGATGTGTTCGCCGGAAAGCTCTCTCTCGCTCGCTCGCTCGCTCGTAACCTCTCGCACAACATATTGTTGGCGAGGCAAATTACCGCGCGTACGCGCGTCTCCACGCGAGTCCTCCGCTCGTGGCCACGCTAAAACGCCCGGTTTTCTCTGCTTTCAGTCAAGTTTCTCGAGGTGATAAAGCCGTTCTGCAGTATACTGCCGGAAATAGCGAAGCCGCAGCGCAAGGTAAGGCCTCACTGATCGTACAGTCTCTATTTCCGTCTCTCTCTCGTATTTACAGTTTCGTGTACCGTTTTCCCGAAATCCCACGATTATCTCGCGTAAGCCTCGGGCACGATGAAGCATTCTTTTTTTTCACCATCTGTCCATGAGACAGTTTTGACAGTGTACAGGATTATTTCCCACTTACGTGACAGATTGTTCCCGGATGTGAACTTATCTCTCGTAATTTTTGCCCCTTCGCAGATTCAGTTCCGGGAAAAAATGCTATGGACGGCGATCACGTTATTTATTTTCTTAGTATGCTGCCAGGTGAGTCGATAAACAATATTGTTGCCTCGAACGATAATAAAGTAGCAGTTTGCAAATTAATTGAAAACTTAATAAGTAATATCACGAGTACACGTGCCTGTTATTTGCAGATTCCATTGTTCGGTATTATGTCTTCGGACAGTGCGGATCCCTTCTACTGGATCCGTGTGATACTTGCGTCGAACAGAGGAACGCTGATGGAACTGGGTATCTCTCCGATTGTCACTTCTGGTCTTATCATGCAGCTGCTGGATCGCGCGAAGATCATCGAAGTCGGTGACACCCCAAAAGACAGGGCGCTGTTCAACGGAGCGCAGAAATGTGAATACATTGAGTTTCACACGATTGTCGATGTTTAGTCAATGGAAAGTTTAACATCGTTCACTTCGCAGTGTTTGGCATGGTTATCACCGTCGGGCAAGCCATTGTTTACGTAATGACTGGAATGTACGGAGATCCTACGGAAATCGGAGCCGGCGTCTGTCTTCTGATCATCATCCAATTGTTCGTCGCCGGGCTCATCGTGTTGCTGTTGGACGAGTTGCTCCAGAAGGGATACGGATTGGGAAGCGGCATATCGCTCTTCATTGCCACCAATATCTGCGAGACCATAGTCTGGAAAGCGTTCTCGCCAGCCACAGTTAACACCGGTACGCTCGATTTCGTCATGAAACAAAGACGACGAGAGACAATAATCTTCGTACGATCCAAGCTCGAACGTTGCGTACACCTCGACTGAGATTTCTCATCTGCGTTCAACAGGTCGTGGCACGGAATTTGAAGGAGCCATAATCGCTCTGTTCCACTTATTGGCCACCAGGCAGGACAAGGTCCGGGCTCTCCGCGAGGCGTTCTACAGACAAAATCTTCCGAATCTGATGAATCTTCTCGCCACCATCTTAGTGTTCGCTATCGTTATCTACTTCCAGGTAGTTTGATCGACGTATTCTCGAGAAAGATACGCGCAAAGCTGCGAACGATTCATTTATTATCGGCGTCTCTCCGATAACTAACGAGCTTTTATACTTACGTAGGGCTTCCGTGTGGATCTTCCGATCAAGTCCGCTAGATACCGCGGTCAGTACAGCAGTTACCCGATCAAGCTATTCTACACCAGCAACATCCCGATCATCTTCCAGTCGGCTCTGGTGTCCAATCTGTACGTCATCTCGCAGATGCTGGCGGTCAAGTTCCAGGGCAACCTCATAGTGAATCTATTGGGCGTTTGGTCGGACGTCGGCGGCGGCGGTCCGGCTAGGTCATATCCGGTCGGCGGATTATGCTACTACCTGTCACCGCCAGAATCAGTCGGCCACATCGTTCAGGATCCCGTCCACGCTGTGCTGTACATCCTCTTCATGCTCGGCTCGTGCGCCTTCTTCTCGAAGACGTGGATCGAGGTGTCCGGCAGCTCGGCAAAGGATGTTAGTACAAGCAAAAATAGAGGAGAAACTCTCTCCCGCGGACAATTGCGTGAGAAAAATGTGTCTCACGTTTGCGCATCGTTGAATTTGCAGGTCGCCAAACAACTGAGGGAACAGCAGATGGTGATGCGGGGCCACAGGGACAATTCCATGATCCGCGAGCTTAACCGTTACATCCCGACCGCCGCGGCGTTCGGCGGATTATGCATCGGCGCGCTCTCCGTGCTGGCGGATTTCCTCGGCGCGATCGGCTCCGGCACCGGTATCTTGCTCGCTGTCACGATCATATACCAGTACTTCGAGATCTTCGTCAAGGAGCAAAGTGAAATGGGTGGCATGAGCACGTTACTCTTCTAAACCTAATCCACGTATAGACACGAAAAGTGAACTTTTTTAATTCTGAAGAAAAAATGAACTGAATAATAATTTATTAAAGTAAAGTAAGTCGAGTTGACAGCATGCGTGCGTGTGTGTGTCAAGCGCATCTATGGGATGATGATAGACACACGCACCGGTGCCAGCGAAGGGTCCCCGCGTTATACATATATATAAAAGTTACACGTACACATACACACACACACATACACACATATTCACACATACTTCATTGACTCACTATTGATACCGTTGTGGACGATACTCTGCTCAAGAAAAAAAAAGAAAGAAATTATTACAGTGGGTAATCTTTCCAGAAGAAGAACGGAAGGCGCTCTCGTGTGGCGTTTTTCCTACGCGGAATCTATCGATGTGTGACCGTTGACACGACATACTTACTAAAATCTGCCTCCCGGGAAACAATACTTGTTTTTACGTTGCACTTACGTGAGTGAAGAGAAATTCTGTTTATACGTTAAAGAAGAGAGAGGGAGAGAAAGCGTACCGTTTATTTTTACATTAAACGTTAAAGATTCTACGTTACGTCGAATCGACACACGAAGGTACCGGTCTTTGAGGGGTTAGACGCATTGACCAAGTGTAGAGAGAAAGAGTGTGTGAGAGAGAAGAAGAAGAGAGAGATAGACAAACTCGAACGTAACATTGAAATGCTCGTGAATGCAAGTGCGAAAGATATCCCGCGGGATACTCCGTATTCGCGCGCAAGATGTAGTATCTCTCGTACAACGAGCAGTGTACATATAGTAAGAAAGTAACTGAATATTTTCATCATATTTTTTTTTTACTAGTGTTTCTGGCTCTGCGTGACGCGCAGCAGCCACATGAAGACTCAGCGACGCGCGAATAAAAATCGCGAACGTTCGTATGATGAATTAAACCGTTGCGTACGATGGCGGCGTAGTCATTCGTCAGGACGAGACACCCACCTAGGGTAATTCGTGCAGCAATCCGAACAGCGTTCGTTCATCTTAGGCACCGTCATTCCTTGTATCGATATAATGATAACAAAGTAAATTAATATGTTTCTTATATATATATATATATATGTATTTAGGAGAGAGAATGTGCTTTTATAAAAATTAAAATATACCTTTTTTTTCGTCTTCCTTGTTTCATCCCACTCCCGTAGGCTTCGTCGGCACTCTGTTACGCGCTGTGCGCACGGTTCTTTCTCGCCCGAGCGGTACTTGTGTTTGAAGATCGTAGAGACCGGATTTCTTCTATTTATATGTGCGAACAGATAACGGCCGAGTACGAGGAATTACAACAGGGAATTGTATGACTTGATCGATTATATCGTAAGAAGAGAAAAAGGGAAGGATCCATGCGTTATTGTGTAGTACGTTAATATACTTAAAGAACAATTGTATACAAGAAACTAGTAAAGATTACTTCCTATTTTATACGATGTGATTGTCATTTTCTACTTTACGTAGAATTGTTATAAAAAAGAAAGGAGGATAAGCGAATTTTAAGTATTGTTATAGAGTATCAATGTAACAAGAAACATTGAGTGTCCACAAATGTACTTACTGTTAATGGTGTTCAACATGAAATCTGCGAAAATATTTAACCTTAATATTTCTAATTTTAAGGCATATATATATATGTATATATATATATATATATATATATAATGTTGTAAAATATAATGCAGTCGTGCTTTTCTCATCAAACGGAGCGTTTTGATAATGTTTTGTATCGATCATATCGCATACGTCATCTTGGTTTAACACGATATCGAGGTTTTACATTTTTGCAGAAAGCGACTGCTCTGTTAAGCGTGATGTTCAAAGGTATGTGCAAAACCAATAAAATAAATAATACATATTTAAATTTAAAAACGTCCTTTGTCCTTTACAATAACGCAGCCCGAGGTAGACTCGTATGGCGATAAAAATACTATAATTTAAAAAAATCACATATATATGATATTTGAAGAGCGAAGAGTGACAGATGTATTGGGATTCAGGTAACACTTTAATTTTATTACCGCCACTTCCGATCAGTGTTATGTACAGTCGTCGAAATCGACGTGAATCCCGCGTCTGAGACGCGGCACGTTCTTATTGTTTGTTCTCATTGTAAAATAACGTCGAGTACAAAGATCCCAGAGTATGAATATTCGCTAGCAGCACCAGACGAAGAGTATCCGTGAAACGTGCGTTGGGCATTGACGTGTCAGTGTCTCTCCAAGCTATGTTAGCGCCTTCGGTACGAGTGAACAAAGCCGGGGAAGGCACGTGTTCGCGCATGTACGCCCATACGCATTCCTTCATCACCGTGTTGATCTGCAAGCCGCAAATCGCGTGTCAGACACGTCAAAGACAAAACCCTCAAGGTCCCTCGCTGCTGGTCATTTCTCGTTTGATGACGTCAGAAGCGAGAGAAAGCATGTCCGAAACTCTTGTTGAAATATGTTGAGATAAAAACATATCCACAAAACGACACTCGTGATCGACTGAACACACTTTTATAATAATCCGTGGAAAAACTTACTTTTCATTTCAACGATTAATAAATATCCATAAAATTAACGCGACAAAATCACGAAAAAAGATGAGTTAAGAAGAGAGATTGTACGTTATGTCGGCGAGGAGCCTTAATTGCTACAGGCAAAATCATTGACGCTGCAGTATCGACGGAGATTCGACGAACACAATCGACTACCTGGTGCAGCTCCAAAACGGGCAGGATGTCCCGGATACTCGCCAACGGCGGCGGTAACAGTTGACCCAGCGCCATTATATTGACGAGAGAAACGCCATCCTCTGTATTCCAGTTGGCCATGACGGTCGCAGCGATGCCTCTGAGTAAGACCGAGCTGTACGCCAACGCTGGTCTGTACCAGGCGGTCAGTTCCAGCAACGTCCACAGTAGAGGTACGTCCTTGAACTTCCGACGGATTTGCAGGTCTCTTTCTATCGTCACCTGCGATAGTTATTATCATTAATAATGATCGATTCAATCAACAAGGTGCTTTGTGTTGTATCTAGGCGATGAAAATTACTTTGGTGAACTCCTCGTCGGGCCACGGAAGACCGTTGTACATAACATCGGGTGATACCAATTCAACCAACAGCAGACTGACCATCATCAAGGCGTCCAAGTTGACGGGATATCGATCCGAATCCTGGTTACTGCAACACGCCTGAAAACGTCCAAATTAAGCATCGTAATGCGTCGTCACTAACTGGTTCGTTAAGCACCGTAAACTCGATTAGATTCTTCACCTTTATAACGTCTATTAACAGCATCTTGTTTACAGCAATGACCTCCTTATCGATCAAATTTTCAGGCGGTAGCCTCCGTGGGCCGTGTCCTATCACACCGGCGTGAAACACCGACGAGTGTCGCTGCGCCAACATGGTGCTCGTCACCTGCAGAAATGCGAGATCAATTCAGATGTGTACACACGCGTCGATAAAATCGCGACCGTTGAAGTATCCGGAACAAGTTAAGATATATCTCGTGCGTTTTCGAGGCGTTTGCCATGTCGTATCTCAATGGAAGGTTCACCTGTTTATGATTCTGATGTAGCAGCAACATTTCCTCGAAACGAGGCTCAAATTTCTCCTTCGCGCCGAAGAACTGGGCCTCCTCGTTATCGATACTGTTCTCTAATATTTCTCTGAGCGCCAACACGCGCGCGCACGGTGAGTAACATGTCAGATCTCTCAGCAGGTGGCACACTGTCTTTACACCTTGCTGCTTCTTGATGACGTCTGGGAAATGATAGATTATATTTTATTTATACTCTACACTTTTCCTAAAGAAACTTGTAACCCTCTCCCTCAGAAGCTTTTAATTACCAGTTTGTGCAATGCATAGAAAGAAGTAATGAATGAACGCCCTCGTCAGTCTCAGCATAAGCTCCACGTTGAGAATGTGATCCTTTTCGGGCGTGCTCAGCAGATCAAGCAGAACGATCATGTCGGTTGCCAGGTCGAAGTCGTTGGTTTTCGCTAATAAACAAGACACTTGATGTAAATTCGATCTGAGCGCCCTGGTGATCATCTTCGACTGCAGTATCGCCGCTTTATTCGACTTTTCCCACCTAAGTGACATTAAAAGCGATAAGATTACAATCCTTTGCTTTGTACTTGATCGGGTCTAACATCAGTCGTATCGGATGGTCGATACTTGCTTCAACAATATGATGAGATTTTGAAATAACTGTCTCAACTCTTTCTTGTCTACGACGTTCTTATAGTGTATCTCTCTGAGCGCTTGCTCCAAGACCTGCGTAAAGTGGCCGCTACCGACGAGGTTATTCTCAGACTTGTTCACGGGGAACAACACGATGTTGTTGGTGATGAGACGCAACAAGGCGGCGAGATGAAACGTCGTTTGCGCCTTCACCAACATATAAGCCGCCATGGAGACGACAATGTTTTGGCTCCGGCCTTGGAGGAAGCATAGCAATCTGACGGCGGTCTGTACGCGCAGCGGGTTGGGATTCAACAACATCGGCTCCAACAACGAGATATCCTGCCTGATCGAATTCAACAGGGCGACTTTGTTGGTCTGAGGCCCGTGCGTTCTCAAAAAGAGATCGATCTCTTGCAGTATCAGCTCCAATATCTCGCGGCACACGTTCTTCACGTTTTGCGCCGCGTTGACGCTGTGATAGCCGACGTTGCTCGTGTTTAAGCTAGTGTCCAACAGTATGTTTATTATCTGCAACGCGCCTTGCTCGCATCCCAACGCCAAGTGCACGGTCAGGTCCATCAATGCTTGTGGCTGATCGTCGAAATACCTGCACCAGTCCGCCGCAAACAACGCGAGACGTGGTATGACGTCCGGCTTCACTATAATGAGAACTCATACCGTTACAGCGTTTGTGACTTACATGTTGTGATTTCAGTTCTACATGTGACTGTAAACATACACATGGAGGAACTCACGCGTTTGTAACACATCGCAGGTTACTGCTTTTAAGAGGGTCGGCGACAACGACGCTAGATTCAAGAGGAACGGCACTGTAGCCAATTTCTGCTTCTTGATATCTTCATCGAGCTTTACATCCTCAACTAAGCTCCACTGTAAAAAAAAAAAAAAACTGAGAATTTATTAATATACAAATTGAACTTGAAAATGCACACACTAACACACACACACGTGTATGTCTGTCAAATATAAGGAAAACGGACTTACCCCAAATAAATCCAGCAATGCCCTCCTGATATCTTGAGAATGACTACCTGCTAAATGTCCTAGTATGCCAACAACAGAATTCAACTTTGGATTCTTGACGTTATGCTCGTAACCAACAGCGCAGAAATCTTTCAGGCCACACGACAGTACCCTGGTGATCACTGTGTTTGGGAAACAGCTGCCTACGTGAGCGACGACCCAATCGAAGTACGGGCTGTGTAGCACACTGGTATCTAACAAAGCCTTGATGCAAGACTCGGTATCAGAATGCATGAGACACTGTAAACATTGAGCCGTGATATCTATGAGAGTTCGAGTTGCGCGGCATGACATCCACTGCTGGAGAAAATCGTTGATGCTGGGCTTCGCGGGCAAGTTGCCACGTTTCGAGTAGTCGGACGACAGTTTGCCTGTGCGAGAGACGAGACATATTTTGCCAAATCGTATTGTGTACTCTGCTTGATATGTAAATTGAACAATTCCAAGTAGTACCGAGCAATTCCAACGACCACGCTGACACAATGGGCGCCCATGCCTCTGGATTTCCATTGATGAAATTACTTAGAACGGTATGGATCTCCGCTATGATGCTTTCTTCCGGTATTGCCGTGGTTTGTTTTGTCTGTAGAATGATAATTACGTATAAATTATCGTGCCGTAAGAGGCGTGTTAATCAAACGTGTCGTCCGCGTATACGCACCTCGAGTTGGCGAACGTATTTCGTCACCGCGACGAAGAACACGTTGCAAAGATACTCGAGCACGGCGTCCCTCGTCGCGGGAACGTTTTTCAACAGGAATAACGCCGTACGCGTCACATCTTGCGCGTTTGTGCCGTGGGAAGGCCTAACGGCGCCGGAGATGAACTTCCTAATCTCGGCTAGGATATCTTGAGGCGACAAAGACGCCATATCGTGTATCATTCGTAGCGAATCGTCCATAATAACGTATTTAGTCGTCAACCATTGTCCGATTCACTTCCCTACTTCTAATAAGTACCGTACAAATGCATCACATTACAACTTTGATCCGTGCGGCGGCTCCCACCGATTGAGAGGTTATGTCGCACATGCCGCAAACGGGTGTTGCTGCTTTCGGTCTCGCCGCGTTTCCGGTTTGGAAATTTCCGAGGCGGACGCGTTTTCTCTTCCGTACTTATCATACAGCGTACCTCTCTAATGAAAAGATTGACATTATACTGGAAAAATGCCCTTTAATAGATAACTTATGCCGGATACATATAACAATTATAAGAAATGATTCCGCAGTTCTAGTCTTACGCAAAACAGTATAAATATCTCTCGGTAAAATATAACGTTTGGTTGGTCTCAGTAAAGAATATTTCAACGTCTCTTCTTTTTTTCTTGCTTGCGCGGCCGGTGAGGTCTTCTCGGTGTCACTTGCGGGCTATTTTCGGAACATTCCACATCGCTTGGATCATCCTGCAATCAACGTCATCCAATGAAGACAGAAGTAGAAAAAGTTACATCCTTGGTAATGATAAGATAAGAGAGTTATACCTTTAAAGCTGCCACACCATCCGACGGACCTGCCTGGTAGATCACTATGGCTAGTAAACACATGATTTGGAATACCGCACCCACGTAAAGTCCAAATCTCAGCAACTGTTCGAACAAAGTCTCCTCTGCTGGCAGCAAAAAGCGTTTAAACTGTGGATCCGTATCCGCCATTTCTACGAACACAAGATAAAAATGAGCAACAACAGCCTCCTCTGCAATTGATATAATTAAAGAAAAAAAAGAGAAAAAAATATCCAAAACATTTCACAATCGAAATTAACGGTATTTATATATCAACATTATTATTTCAGCGCCTGTGTCGCATATTTATGCGTTCGTACTTGATTATTTATTAAATGAATGGTTCCGGAACGGGCGATAAATACTGCATCTCGCGGGTGGAGAAACGCGCGGGTCAGCTCGCGCGTCGAAAAGTAAAATGCTGGTTGAAGCGCGCAAGGAGCATATCGTCCCGTCTAAGTCAAAGCCGCGGACGCGTATAATTATTCGAAACATCCCGTTCATTCGTGAGGTTTATTCTCAAGGCTCTGCCTGGCTCCACTATTATTTCGTTTTTCTTCTCTCTCTTTCCCCTCCCCTCCCCCTTCTCTCTCCGTCACGCCGACATTCCATTCTCTTCCCCCTCGGGAGCTTTCGCGCGACGATTTTTTCTCCTTTTCTCGCGCGTGGAATTTCTCCTAACGATCCCGCCTGCCTCACGATCATATTATCCTCCACCGACATCGACGTCTCCGTCGGCCGTGCTTCTTCCCCGATACCTGCTTCTCAATCGCGCCGGCACATGGTGTGTTGTCGCGATATTTACACGCGAGGGACATATATACGCGGCGAAGCGAGGAAATCAATAATCCTCGGCGGTCGGCGCGACGGCCGTCGTCCCGACAAATCTTGCCAACATTACGATACGAGCGCAATATGTTGACTGGCGGCAACGTTCGGCGGAACGCGTTGGGCACGTAGTGCGGCCGTTTCCGGCTGTCGCACGACGCACGGTAACACGGCGGTTATTCGCGGCGTTTCACGGCGGTACGAGCGATCCATCCGGCGGTTTCGCGGAATATCGTTGTAGCGGTGAAGGCGGCGATGGCGGAGAGTATTGGAGCGCGATCGAGCTGAACGTGGGGCGCGCGCACACGTTCATCGGCGCCTCGATTTACGCGCCACCGAACTGCGAGCCGTTCGCTCGGCACGGCTCGGCGCGATTCGGCTCTCCTCGCCCCTGACGTTGGCAACGCACGGGCAGTGGACCTGCCCCAGCCGTCGGCAGATGGCGTTGCCGCGCCACCGCCGCGCCACCGTCTCGCCGCGGCGGCGATTCCTCGGGCCGACGAGAGTACCTGTCAGATTTGCGTTTCGGCGCGAATCGTTGGATCGCGCGATCCCCCGCGATCCGTTGTCACTTCGTACCGCGTCGCGGACTCCCCGATGCGGTCGGCTCGCGCGACGAGAACGCACGGTCGCGCGCGAGTCAACGCGACGATCCGTCGCGCGAATCCACCGCGTTCGAATCTGGCGCTGCTGGATCGGGTAGAGAGAGCTGGTTGCGAGGCTCGGTCGCTCGCGAGTCCGTGGATGTGAACCTTTGTTTTGTACAGAAGAATGGCTGCCATGTCTAGTTTTCGATTGATGTTTTCCGTGGTGATCGCGAATTCCCGTGTTTACCGCGGTATTTAATAACGAGTGATCGGCCCGCGTGCTGAATCGGCATCGGCCGCGATGTAAGCAGCGCACGCACGTACGTCGTTTTCGCTGCCTTAGTGTCCGTTTCGTCGAAAAATGCCTGTGTTTACATCCGAGTTACCATCGAGCTTCTGTATTCCTGTCACATTAAGGTAAGAGACGCTTCCACGAGGGGTTAACGTCGTCCGGCCGAGCCGGAGGGCCTGGATCTCGTGAGAGTGCGCCGCGAAATCGCGAGCCGACGTTCACCGGTTTGGCCCCGTCGTCGGCGACGGTTGTTCGTGTCGATCGTCCTCGTCGCTTCCAGCCGTCGTACGCGTCGTCGTGGGCCCCACGGCTGGTGCTCGACGGATCGCGACCTCGCGCACGCCTTCGCGTGTCCTCTCCGTCGGGAAATCGCGGCGAAGATCGAACGGGAAAGCGACGCGTATGAGCGTGTCGTACTTAACCAAAAAAAAAGTTCGGTCCCCCGCGCAGTAGGAAATCGGCCTGGCACGGGTGACCCGACATCGGGGGACCCGCGACGACGGTGGCCGTGGCGACGTCCGCCACGTCGCCGAGTTCCCTCGTCCTCGGCTACCGCGACAGATATTCTCCCCGTTCTGTATACGTATCTCCGTGTCCGCAATTTTTCGTCCCGAATGGTGGCAACAATGGCTGGTAAAATGGTGAGCGAGGGCAGGTCAAGCACACGACGTATCGTCGCCGCGTCGAAACCTCCGGCTGGTTTTCCGCCGAAGGAGTCGCGCCGACTCGATTTCATGGGTCTCTCGTCGACGGCGGTCGCGCGGGTTTGCTTCGATTATCCGAAAGAGAAACCGCCATGCACGACCGCATTCGACGCATGATATTACCTATATTCTCTCTTTCTCGATTTGGGAAAAATGACTTCTGAATTTTTCTTTTTTTTCTTTTTTTTTTCCATATCGTCAGAGTTTATTTGTATCGGTCCGCCGTTTTTACCACCAAGAGGAGCACTGATAGGTAACACTTGAACGGTATCTTTTGTAACGCGCTACCATTAGTCGATGAGCAGCAGCAGTTGTCAATTCGTGCCCGATCTGTTTACCTTCCAGAATCAAATATTTCCCCTCGCTCATCAGTCGGTTTTCAATCTCCCTGCGACTCGGAGAGCCATCTCTCTCGGCTGTGATCGACTTCTGACAATTGCCACGAATAGAAATATTAAACCATCTGTCTCGTATCTCGGGCGAATACTTGAAACTTTCTGGAGGCAAACTTTTCTCAAGTGCGCCTGGAAAGGTAAGAGAAGGCATACGGGGAGCCAGGGGAAAGAAGTGCGAAATCACAGTGTGACAATAAGGGATAATACTTTATTAGCATACAAAGCTGCCCCGTTGTAAAAGCAAACGTCCTTGCAATTTCTACCTAGTGCAGGCACAGATCCCTCCATCATTCTCTCTGGCCATCCTGATGTCAAGTAGAAACGTTCATTGCACGTAGCTGGATTTCCAAGAGAGATTTGTTAAGTTATTTGCTCGAGAGGAGGGAGGGGGGAGCACATTTGTCAAAACCTGCTTCGTTCTGTTATCAACGGACGCGCTTTGTCAACATAATATTGTGTAAACAATCATCATAGTTGCGAAAGGAAGAGATACCACCGTTCGCAGAAGACATTGCGTGTGATTTCGATTGGCGTCGCTCCCCCCTCCCTCCCCCATTTTCTCATTTATTTATATCTCTTTTTTTCAGCGTATCGATGGTTTCTTTTTTCTTTTTCAATCGAATCAGTACTGAAACTCCATTCCTTTTCTCTCGATCGCTAGATTTACATACGTGCTTCCTTCTAACGGTAAAAAATGCAACCTAGTCGAGCCAAAAAGAAGGGACCGTAAAGTCGCGTCGGGCGACTTCGAACGCCAGTGTCGATCGCGTCGATCGTGTGCATCTCGATCGGATCGAAGAAAATCGATTGATTCGTCCGGAAGGTGTTCGCGACGACTTGGACGACCGAGTCGAAAACCAATTTCACACACGGCGGGAATAGAAAAATGCGCTGCCAGGAGGCGCTCTCGTCTCGACGCGGCGGCCATATTGCCGCGGTTCGCCCTGCTCACGCGTCGTCCCCTGATTCCTCTTGCCTCTCTCTCTCCCCCGCGGCCGCCCGTTTACGGAGACCACCTTTTAGCGATCCTTTCATGAACGCGTGATCCCTTCCAATCGTACTCTCCTGTCTCTCCTATTTTCTCTCTTGCCGCTCTCGTGTTCTTCCTCTCTCTCCCTCCCTCTGTCCCTCCCCTCTCTTCCCCTGCTGCCGCTTCTAAGTTTCCTCGCTCGTCGCTACATACGAAAGCCACGTACAAGAAGCGCGTTTGGCTTTAAACCGCGGCCGTTCGATCACGTATTTCATGTATTTGGTGTATTATCGCGCAGGGAGATCGGTATTAGTAGGTAGAGGGTTCGGAATGCGGTCTGTCTCTGCGAAGGCAGCGCTTCGAACGCGGCGAATCGCGCGAGTATTCGATGGGATCCGTCCGACGGATGGAACGCGAAAGCAATGGTGCCGATACCAAATACCCGACGACGGTTCCGTTTCCGCTCCGTCCCGCAATTTCAACGCCTTTCTCTTTCTCTCATTCTCTCTCTCTCGCACTACACGCGCACGCGCGCGATTTCGAGAATCATCCCGCGAAACATATCGCACACGAGAAGACACGCTCCTCCCGGGTTTACATCCCGCCCGCGCGGATCTATATCCTATTTTTAGATCGCGCGGCACGGCTGACTTGAACTCTCGCTGCCGCGCGCGCCGTGGCGATACGCCGGAAATGGGATATTAACGAAACGTCGCTTTGCGCACGCGTGATCAGCGCGTATCTGTAGTCAAAATGCCGTGGCTGCTGTACGCAACGACGCGTTTTTTTTCCCTTTGAAGCGGAATCCTCCCCCGCCCTATTCGACACTCCGACGATTGGATGTAAACTCGGCGAGGTGATCCGCCGCGCTGAATCTCGCCGGTGCGCCCCAACAAACGGAGCTTCGTGAATTTATCGACGAATCCCCCGCGCGCGATCCACGCACGTCAGCTATTAGTTTTCGAAACATCAGCGGCAGCGACAAAGGCGGACGGGAGGGAGGGGGCTTGCGATTTGCAGCGGCTGATCTCGCCACTGGAGTGGAAATCGGAGGGTTAATTGGTAGATCGCTAATCGGCCCGAGTGCGTTCGATTAAAACGATATCGATTCGCTTAACTGCGTTACGCGCGCATCATGCGGGGCCACGTTTACGCACGAATCAATTAACGATCGGCACATCCGAATCTCCCCTCCCCCACTGCTCTCGACCATTTGGGTAACAACAAATACGGGTGCTTAGCGTGTACAACTCGATTACGACTCGTGTGTGATCAGTGGTAAGAGAGAGGGTTACATCACTTTCGACACACTCGACGAAACTCGGAACACATCCGGTAGCCGATGGGAAAATTCATCCTCTGAAACCCCTTATCAGATTCGGGATCGGGGATTGAGGATTGAAACTTGACCTAGTGGGGACGAATTGAGCCGACGTCTCGGGTTTACTTGATTGAAATTAACCGATCTAGGGTGACTTTCACCAATCTCAGATTAAACTGATCGACGAATGATACCAGGAATCGCGGACAACAGTTTCCAGTTGTCTGTGATTCGTTTCGATCAACAATACTTGAAGGGTTAATCATTTCCGTCTGCGTTAGCACAAGATGAAGCGGGTAATGCTTGACTGACGGCAATTTTAAATCGTCGATTAGATTAATCCAAGCTTGGTGAAAGTCACTTCTGTTCTGGCGCTACAGAATCAGCAGAAAACAGATTCTCCTATTGGGTGCGGATGCGTTGCGAGATTTGAAATTGAAAAAAAAAAAGAGAACAAAAGAAGTGTTGCAAACTCTCTATGACGTGTGTGTACGTGTGTGTGCGTGTAGATAACTCGATCGTAGTTTTCGCGACGCAGCCAATAGCGAAATGCTCTTAATCGAAACTCGCTCGCTCGCTCGCTCGTTCTCCCTCTCTCTTTCTCTCTCTCTCTCTCTCTCGCTTTCCGCCGCGATAATCGAATTGTATCGCGCGAGCGCGTTTCTCGCGAAGCGGCACACACTCGGTCGGCGGGCAAAATTCTCTCGGTGTGGGCGAGCGACGGGCTGCCCGGCGATGTGATGGTGTTCCATGCCGCGAGGTGAAATCATATCGACCGCGAAGGGAAGGAAGTCGCGCGGGCTGACGATCGTGCGAGCGAACGAACGAGCGAGCGAGCAAACAAGCGACGACGACGTGCGCGCACAGCCGAGGTCTGAGCCGAGCTCTCGAGACAACACAGTGGTCCTTTTACGAGTAATCTCCCGCAGATTCGTTTTCCCGCACGAGTCCGAGATGGGAGTGACACTTGCCGCAGAATTAAACGCGCTAATTGACCGTTTGCTAATTGCGCCTCGTTATCTAACCTGCGATTCACGGCGCGTAGGGCGGTACGTGCAAACGCGTTATCTCCGTTAGGACGAGAGAGAGAGAGAGAAAGAGAGAGCCGCTGCGTGTCTCTCCCGGAGACGAAATGCAGGATGATTGTGTTACGGCAACATGATTGCATATGTGTCATGCGGCGATGCGCATCGTTTTGTAATTCTGTTACCCAGAGTCATGCGCGAAACAAAGAGTGTTTCCCGGGAGAGAGAGAGAGCATTCCCCGGCACGGAGCGCGTCAGCGGCCGAAGGCGGTCGAAGGTTATCGCGCGCGCGAGGTTTCCTCCCTCCCCCGGCACGCTCGCGCGGGGTTTAACCTTAACCCGCGCACGGGTTTCGGCCGTTTCGTCGTCGTGGCCAATCGATAACTGCATTTCTGGCCGTCATCGTCCAGAGTTTCGCCGCTCTCGCGTCCTCCGTCGGTTCCTAATTGTGGCGAAGCCGTGAGTCGTCGGCCGATTGACTTTTAAAACGAGCGCTCCATAATTCATGAATCATGCAAATACCAATCAGCGCGCCCCTTTAGCTATAATCCTATATCGTCGCGATTGGTCAATTCGCGGCAGCGCGCGGACGCGCCTGGTGGTCGCGATTCGGTTTCCTAACCTCGAAAATGTTCCGGACACTGCTTCTTTCGTCTCTCTCCCTCACTCTCTCCCTTCGCTCCCTCTCCTCCTTCTCACGAGACGCATTTTCGACGAGGGTGGAGATTCGTTCTCTCGGGAAGGCGTTCCGTTCTCACCGACGAAAAAGAAAAACGGCTGGACTTTTTGCCGAAGGAAAATTCGAGCGCGCGCGATACTTCGGGAGAAGTTCTCGGAGAGCGCTCGCTCGTAGACGAGACGGGCAAGCATCGAGGTGAACCCGTAATTTCGCGGATCATCCGTCGTGAGACCGTGGGGTCACGATGTCGTGCGAAACCGCAACGTCACACGGTGGTCGAGAAACTGAGCGCGGAAGAGAGAACTCCTCTCCTCCCTTCTTTTTTATTGGTCGACGATCGTTACCGTCGATTATTCCGCGTGCAACTATCCGACCGATAGGTCATTTACCTGGACGAACGAGAGACGCGCCCGTATATGCTTCGGCGGAGGCGACTGGTCCAATTTCCCGGCGCTCGATCTAATTAAACCACCATTTAAGGGCCGGCCACGGCGTCCGGATTCAAATTGATCGACCGACCGCAGCGACGACGACGACGTCGACGACAGCTTCTTGTTGCGACTCGGACAGCGAACGTTATTCTTCCGGTCTCGTTTTGCTTCCCCCCGTCCTTCGAAATGCGATATCGAAATTTATACCCGAGATAGCCCGCCGTAATTGATCGTTTGCTCGCGTCGAGTGTCTCCGGCGAATGCGACGCGCGCCAACGACAAAGGAGGATTCTCCGCCGGACGGATTTTCCACGGCGGTGTCTCGTGTTCCCCCCTTCACGAGCGAGCGAGCGCAAGGCGATCGCTTACGCACGGGATGCCGAGATCGATTTACACCGATCGAAGCCGACGTTGTACACTGTGTAGAGTCCTTCCGTGAGCGGAATTACACGGTGCCCCGCTTTAAGCGTCTTATAAACTACGCGAGATGTTATCGAGACTCGCGCGTGCACGGAGCTGTAATCGTCCGATTCTCGTGTCATGCGAGAGAATGAGTAAGAGGGAGAGAGAGAGAGAGAGAGAGATTATTTTTTAATGATAATAATTTGTATTAACGTATCTTTTACTATACACGATTACACAGAAATACCGTAGATAGAGAAAAAAGGTTACAAGATGTATTAGTATATAAATTATGACAATCGGATATATAATTAAAAACTAAAGGCTCATGGAAATTGCACACGGCACGTAATGTTTAAATATCAAATTACTGTGAAGAAGAGTCCGCAATATCGGAGAACAAGCTAGCAGTTAAACACAATCAGCGTCTATACAGGAATTTTTAAACCGTGTAGAATTCAGCGATGCTCCATGTTTTCATAATTTCATACGTTAATGAATTAACATGTTAATGAATGAACGTGAATGTTCTTCTATTCCTTGACGAAATTTTATTGTTTCCTTTTTCATTGCAACGAAGTTTGTGTCTAATTCGCGAGAGGGGAAAGCAAGTTCCGAGGGCGATTAAAAAAAAGTTCGCCTCGCGTTCAAACTCGATAAATCTCGGGAATCTCGCTCTTCGATTACAATCAAAGCGGTCCGGCGCTGCAGTTTTATCTGTACGATGGGACTCGTGTCACGTTGCATCTGCCTCGTTCTTTCGTCACGCGCGATATCAGTCAACTGTACCGGTGTGTAAACAAACACGCGTTATCAGGGATAACCGAGTTGCGGAAGAAACAGTTGCGCTGGTCTTTATTAGCAGTCGAGAGGAGAACGCGTTTGAATCGCCGCGACAGATTACTCGTGCGGGAAACGCGTATCCGATACGTGTCTCTCGTTGGAATACTCGACGACGACGACGCGAACCGTAAATACCTCCGTAATCTTCATTCGAGTTTGACAAGACCACCGATAGCGCGAAACTCGTGAAGTTGAATGAGAGTGAAATTTCAATATCGACGAAACACGAACAGTAAGAAACTAACGCGCCATTTTCATAACGAAATAATCGCCGATGATATTTATCACTGTCTTCATTCTTCTCTCCATCCATCCGTTAAATCGTAACATTCACGCAATCTTTACTCGACTTCAACGAGACCGCCGAAACTCGTCAAGGTGAATAAGAGTAAAATTTTTATATCGGCAAAATATGCATACACGCAATAAGAAGAAACTAGCGCGCAATCTGCAGTAACAAAAATCGTGCGCGATACATAACCCCCCTTCTCTCCTCTCTCTCTCTCTCTCCCTCCTTCCTCCATCTTTACAGTATCGTATAGAGCGCAGCTATGCGCTTTTGTACGCGCGCTGATCCAGCTGCGCGCAAGGATCCGCGATGCGTTGCTTCAGGATGACATCAGAATTTATTAATGGCGCGTGCAGCGCGTTTCTCTGACGTCGCGGATTCGTAATAATCGCGCACCGGCTGCACCGGGACGGTCTTTGGCACGTGTTTCGCGAAATTAGCCGTCGAGTCGCACACTATATATGCGCTCTCTAATCTCTCTCCTTCTCTCTCTCGTATCGATTATATTTTCGTAACCGCGATTACGTAATCACGACACGCTGCAACACGTCATGTTAAGATATCGAATACTCGGTTAATTATCCAACGCAATCCGGTTGCCTCAAATATATTAATCATCTGTAAAATCTTCCCCCCCCCCCTCTCTCTCTCTCTCTTTCTCGCGTAAAGCAGAGGAGATAAATTATCGATTATTCCCGTCGACTGTAAAAAGAAAGTAGCGAAATGCGGTATTATATATTCGGAACGATATTACCGGCAACACCGGTAGGTTTCGTACGACGGCCTCGTGCTACGATAACACAAATATGCATTTAAAACGCAAATATGCATTTACGCTGGCGCGCGCGATAACAGAAAGCAAGACGGGTTACGCGATAATGACATTTCTGTTGCATTCGACCCTGCCGTCGCGTCAACCCTTGGACGATAAGAGCAGCTGCGATAAACTCATTTCGTCGCCCCATCTCCTGGAACGATGAAATCAAGGTGCTACGTTATCGTCCGCGACGCTTATCGGTTCGGATCCATATTTGTCGAATATAACAAAAGCGGATAAAGTATGTCATACGCGCGGACGGAAGCGCGCGTCGACAATCGATAGGCAGCGTTTATCGTGCGAGAGAGAGAGAGAGAGATCGATTATCGCGAATCGATAATCGAGTCGAACGAGACTCCGGTCGTCGCACGCATTTCAAGCGGCTTAACTGTAAAAGTAATTAACGCCTGCCGCAATTAACCTTTATCGTGTGCGTGATTTAAATCCCCTCCGCTCCTCCCCCTCTGTCCCGGAGGAACTGAAGGTCTCCCCCGAGGGTCTCTGCTGGCAGCGTACACGCGATACATACGTCTCGTTCGCGAATCTTCCTCGCTGCCCTCTCGGAATACGAAATACGCGGGCGATGAGCGGAAACTCGCACGAGTCTGTAACGACATGGACGCGCGTTATCGGTTCCGCGATTGCGCGGAGAGTGTGCGGTTCGTACGTTGTTGCCGGTTCACATTATTCTTGCGAACTTCCGACTCTTTTTTCCTTTCTTCCTTCCTTCTCTTTCTCTCTCTCTCTCTCTCTCTCTCTCTCCCCCCCCCCACCCTNCCCCCCCCACCCTTTTTCCCTCGTTCGCCGCGCGACCTATTCGCAGTCCAATCGCCTATTTCAACGTCGTCTCATCTTCAGACGCCGCATCGGCTGCAGGGAGCATCTGAAAATGAACCTGAGACGATGTGAAACGCAAGATTCGACTGTAAATACCGGTGTTTGCGGTTTTCACGAAAGGAAAAACGACGAGAGAAACGCGGGCCGTCGGTCGGTCGCTCGCGAGGAATCCGCGAATCGTCCACGCGAATTAGTTCATTCGCAGCATCATAAATTAAGCCGTCCGCTAGACGCGCGCGGGCAACGGAAGCGCGGATCGGACAAATGCTGGTGTCGCGCGGAATTGAACGCGACCGCGCGCTGCGAAACGGCGAGTCGCCGTTAGCCGGTAGATGAGGGGGGGGGATAGAAGGGGGAAAGAAGAGAGAAAAAAAAATACTGTGTCGCGCGCCGTAATTGTTCGACGGGGTCGTCCGTTGGCGCGTCTCTTTATTAACGCTTCGCCGCTCACGTGAGGAGCGCGCACGTTTATTGCGCCGCGTAATAGGCTGGACGATCACGTGCGCTCGCGAGCGCGCGCGACGTAATGGACGCGCGTGCATCAATGTGCGTGCGTATATACTTTACGAGAGCGACGCACGTACGAAAGATGTCAACCTTCTTTCGACGGCGTTCCTCCTCATCGGCGGATGTTTTCTCGCGTGACTATCTTTCTATTTCTCACTCGGCGCATTTCGCTCTCCCTCTCTTTCCCTCCCTCTCTATCGCGGAATGAGCTAGAATGAAAAGAGAGAGGAAGTTAGAGAGAGAAAGAGAGAGTCTCGGAAAGTTCACATTACGCGATTGCGTGAGTACTTCCTTCTCCGCTACGTTTTCCGCTCGCTCCGGCGCTTCGTGATAATTTTAACGCGCTGTCGAAGCTAAACGCGCGCGCTGTAATCTTTAAGGAGAGAAACGACGAGGAATAAATGGCCGTACGTGTTGCTGATTTCGACAGCTTCCGTGATCTTCGTCTGCGTACGCGTTCGTTAAAAAAACAGGCGAGCTTTAAAGAGACGCGAACGATACGTCCATCGTGTGTTATCGGGATGTTGCGGAATATCGTTCCGTATCGCGAGACGGAACAGGGTTGATGCACGAGAGCGAAAGAATGGCACGAGTAAGAGAGGAGAGTTTACGACTCGTCGAGGGTAACCTTGGATGTAATAGCGGAGGCGCACAATGCCGGGTCGTCGTTTCTCGACCCCCCGTTCTTCTTCTCTGGGACACCCACGTTATAACGCGCCGCCGCGATTCGTTCGCGCGGCATCGTCGCGTATCGAACAAACCTTGTCGTCGCCCCCAGACGTTGTCGTCGTGGTATCCAACGAAAGGAATCCCATTTTCCGTGAAACTTCGGCGAGCTCGACGAGGAAGGGACTCGTGAACTCTGCACCCGGTCGAAAACCGATCCGTTTCCATAATATACGCGATATCGTCGCGTATATATATCAATCGTTATTCGAGTCTAATGCAAATCAAGACGAAATCTATACGATATTCGGATAACCCAAGACGACTCGGGGGAGAAGGGGGAGGGCAGGAAATATTATAAATTATACTTCAACAGGTAACAGATTCGTTCTTGCGTAAAACACGACGATAGATGGGTTCATTTCTCTTGCCGAGCTCTGCGCTTTCCGTACTTCTTTCCTTAGATTTCCTTCCCCTTCCTCCACCCGCTCTTTTTCCTTTCCAACAACCGAGTGTGCATTTACCTCATTTTGAATGCAAAAGACGTAGCTCGGAGTGCAGTTGGAAAGGAGGAGGAATCTCTCTCTCTCTCTCTCTCTCTTTAGAGCGCGCGGCGTGTACACGAGAAGACGCGACGAAACGGCGATCGCAGCGGCGTACCACGTTTCACGGTAACTACTTGCGGCGTGAATGCTGCTGCGAGTCCCGTCCGCAATCACTACTGCGCGCTCCTCGTCGTCCATTATACGCGCGCATCTTTCCAAACCGCGCTTCTATATTGCGTTTCGAAAGACGGCTCGCGAGCCGCGTCCGAGATTACGTTGTGATCATTCTTCGTTGATTCTTCGTTAGAACGACCGAGAAAAAACGGGGGGTTCGCGTGATCTCGACAATTTCACCTCGACTTGTCGTCGCGCGAGCGTGCGACTACCATCGAGTTCACTCTCGACCTTAGTCGAACCGCGCGGGTTCGATTCCAATTCGATTCGACTTTAGCCGACGCGGCAATATAGTTCTTGACGGGTTTCCTCCTAGTTCGGTATTGAACGATGCTCGATCTCGGTTGCCATGATAAAGCTGAGTGTCGCACTGAGCGAATGAACGAGGGATGACAATTTTTCGGCGAATGCTAATTTTCGTCGTTACAATTTGAGACGTGCGTGTACGCCGTGGCGAATTCGAGCGTTTCGGGCCGATTTGCTAATGATGAGGTGATTTATCAAAGACGGTTCATGCGTGCGCATTTTGACGCGAATATATACCAATCATATCACACATTCGCTGGTCGTTCGTTCGCTCAGCGTGGTGCATCCACTTTTACGCGGGCGTATCGCGCGGTGTCGCGGCGGCATTTTTAGACCGACGTCGCTGATTTTCGAGGCACGATTTTCGCACGGTGACGTCGGCTAACCTCGCGGCGTCGCATTGGCCGCCCTAGAAACTCACCTAGCTTTACCTCTTGCAACACCGCTTATCTTCGATCGAGTCTGCCTCACATCTATGCAATGAAAACAACGTTGTCGGACGTCTGCCGAAACGACGACGAGGACGATGCGCGCGACGGTGTGTCCCCTGAAACGACCTCATGCTACTCCGTCTAATTGAATGATATTTCGTCGATTGGAACGGACGCGCTCCCCGGCGCGTGTTTCTAACGCGATCCATCTGATCCTCTATAAACTGCTGGTACACAAATGTCCACTCTGGAACTCCGCTTTGATGCAACGAAAATACAATCGGGATCGCGCTATTATTCGTTCCGCCCTGTGCCTCAGCGAGCAATCGCGAAACGTTAAGCAAACTAATTGAATAAACACTCTTTCTTCCCCTCTTCCTCTCTCTCTCTCTCTCTCCCTCGCTCGCTCTTACTATAGTAGCATCAGTATCCAGCTCTCCGCGTCACATTGTCTCTCTCGTGTCTCTACACTTCCACCGACTCGTTCGCTCTCCTCTCACCCTTCGCTCCTCCTCCCTTTCTTTCTGGTTACCGCTTCTTCACGACTTACCCGACCGTCCCCGCCGGCCTCTTCTCTACGATCCCACCGCCGCTCCGTGAACTCGCGCAGCGAAGACAGCGCAAAAGTGAAGAGAGGGCAACGCGAGAGAGAGATACCGGTTATTGGCGGGGGACTGGCATATTTCACCGGGTGTCCGGCAATCGGGCCTTTGTGTACGGCTCACTGCGCGTCGTTGTGTACTCTCTCATGTGCGCGCTCGCTCGCTCGCACGCCATCGGCATGGCGGCGGAAAGGAGGGGAACAGGGAAGCGGCGAGGAAGAGACAGCGAGCAGCGTGCCGAGAGAGACGGGGGGAAGGGGGGGAGGGACACTACGCGGCGGGGAAGAAGTGAGAGCGACCGAGAAACGGAACGTTTATTCAACGGCGTGGAACTAGTCATAGGTGCGCTCGC
This sequence comes from Dinoponera quadriceps, assembly GCF_001313825.1. NCBI lineage: Eukaryota > Metazoa > Arthropoda > Insecta > Hymenoptera > Formicidae > Dinoponera > Dinoponera quadriceps. The sequence goes on along the minus strand of NW_014554606.1, from coordinate 532,830 downwards.
TCGTTCGCTCAAGCGAGCGAGAGGCTGAGAGAGGTGCTGCGGGGGTGCGCAGGGCGAGCGCGTGGCACGGGTAGTAGCTGAATACACACTATATACCCCGGAGTATCTAGATGACGCGTATCTGCCCGCCTGCCTCGCCACCGCGCAATCGATATTTTCCGACGGCCGGGCTGCTAAAAAAGCGCGCATTTTCCGCGACTTTCTGCCCGAAAGCGCCGAGCGGCCATCTCCGGCGGCCCTGCGCGCTGAGATCCCTTCGGGTTTCTTATACCGGTTAATCGAGCGTCGCATTAAAACTCCTCACCGAGGAGGAAGAAGAGGAGGACCGCTCTTCCGACGAGCGAAACTTAATTTGTAGATATCTCCAGTCAGTCACGGCGCAACTTGTCGGATCTCGATCGAGATACTAAGTGCGTCTTGATTAAATTAGCCGAGGCTCGCGACTGGGACGGTTGAGTTGATCTCGTTCGAGATAGCGGTGGAGGTGCTTTCCGGCAAATTCGAAGATAACCCGGGGGGACAAGGTCCTGTATATATACGGTGTAACTAAATATTCCGTTTCGCCGGTAGTTCACCGTGATCTGCAATCCAGATGCTTTAATATTGCATCTTTAACAGCGGCTGGGTGGCGGACGGACGAACAGAAGGAGGGAGAGAGGGAGGGAGGGGTGGATTAGTTTACATTGCCCGCGGTTACTGCGGATAATATTGGAATCATTAGATAGCCCAGGTTGACACGCGATTTACATGTATATGCATACTCGCCATTAAGTGCCCACTCCCCTCTCTCTCTCTCTCACTCTCTCTCTCTCTCTCTCCAACTCGCTGCACCTTCGCCTCTATCCCCCCGTCACCGCAACCTGTGTGTTGCGAGCAGGGACGGATTCAGCGGTTCGCGCACCCTCGAACAATACCGCGAATTTGCGATTCTTCCCTCACGTTCGCGGCACATTCGGTATTCAACAATAAATATTGAAGTATTTCCTTTCCGTGGACCGATGGCTCTATTGTTTTAAAGAATTCATCCGTTCGCCGTACAAAGTGCGTGCTCGTACGCCTTATATCCTTGAATCGAGGAGAGGGCGAGAATTTTACGTAGGAATATTTCATAGATGTTATTATTATTATTTTGTGTTGCGTGCTAAAGGGTTTCTTTTTAAACATCATTATTATTATTATTATATTATTTCGACAAATCCGTCCGAGTATCGGGAGTAAACTTATTCTCGCACACTTGTATCCGCAAATTCCGCTGCACGCGTAATCGAAAGACAGAAAAATTGCCGTCGGATTAAGTGGGCGGCCAGTTTGAGGCGAAAAGTTGGAGCGGACCGACATCTTGAAAAAAGCGGCCATCTCCGGGCTATCGACGGCCCTGCCCGTGACGTTTGTACCGTGGCGGGTTACATCGGTGCGGCGTACGGTCGCTTATAATCAGGTTGGTTGGCTACACGGCGGCGGAATGCGCGCCGCGGAGTTGCGCACGCGCGACCCGCAGGGAGGCGAGAGAGCAACACCGTTTTCCTGTATAATACGCCGACCGAGAGAGAGAGAGAGAGAGACAGAGCGTCCGAAAGGGTCAGCGGAAGTGTCGAGCGACCGACCCGCTGTAAACGGCAGCGGCCGACAACGAGGCGGGCAGCGACGCTCGATTGATAGCGCCGCGAGCGGAATAACGTGCCGCGACGAGCTGCAGGAGAGTACGTTGGGTACTCGCGCGCGCGCGCGCATCGATATTTTATCAGCGATCGAGTTTTCATGCAACGTATACCGATGGCCAATGAGATGCCGTCTCCTCATGGTAAACGTGAGAAGGGAAGACACGAGAAGGAAGGAGCTTTCGATTCCTTCCAGCCGCATGCCAAGGAGCTCTCGCGGTATTCGAATATCTGGATTTCGTGGGATAATAATACTAATAATAACAATGATTTTTATTTACGGGATAAAAAATATATTCCAGTATACGATGATGGAGTCGGGAGATCCGGTGTGGAAAAGGTTGGCCGAGCTTTTATTCGTTCGGTTTGTCGCGTTAGCAGGAACTCGAGACACTCGTTTGACCGACCGGAGATATCGTTCTGTATTTCTCTCTCTCGAATCGTCGCGTTTCGAGCGCATAATAATAATAATAATAATAATAATAATAATAATAATATACCTGAACTCACCATGTTGCACTTTAACGACTTAGCTCGGGGGAAACAAAGAAGTTTCCCCGCGCGATCGTAAATAATTCATGGTAACGCTCGCGACACGATGAGGTCATTGTTTCCAGCAGATAAATACATAATACTCGCTCCTTCGCCCGCGCCATCATTCACTGCCGATTTGCGTGATGCAGAAATGTGCTCTCTCGTCGTTGCAACGCCGACGACATACGCGCGTCGTCACCTTCCCTCGTCGAGCAATGGTCCAGCACCGGGTGTGCAGGTCGCAATATTATTGACCAGCGCTCGCGCCCGACAGAAAAAAATAGAGATTCTACGTAAAGGTAGCCGGCGATCCTTCGGACAGATCTCGAAATATGGTGGCCGATCGCTATTTCGGAAACGCGCACGTCGGGACGGAGGACGCGGTCCCGGGGGGGGGGGAGGTGATCGAACAATAATTGCTCGAAGAACAATTTTGGTACGCGAATCAATGCGCGAGGGTCGAGGTACGCGAAGTAGGTCGGCCGCGAATGCTGCCCCATTGCTGCCAACGCGACGAGAGCGAGCCCGCAACGTCGCCAACACCGCTGGCGAGGAACGCGTTGCACTTCGCCGCGGGCCGCCACGAGAGCTTGTTAATTCCGCGCGCGCGGCCACGACGACGACGGTGTTCGCCCGACGATGCATCGAGCGGATGCACAGAGCAACGATACCGACGATACGCGGGAGGATCTAAGATTCTCGTTCTCATGCCGCCTCCAAAAGGTGCTCCAACGATTGCGCATAGAGATTGCGTCGCGTTCGATTATCCGTCGATACCCTGACTTTATTATCGATATCTCGACTTTGATAATCGATATTTTGAGTCCAGGCCCCGGATTGAAAGAAAAACCATCGAAATATGCGATCTAGGATCTATCACTGTGTGTGTTTTAGGAACGGCTCTGACTCGCGCGGATAATCAGCAGCAGTCGCAGACGCGATCGATGATTTCGGCTTTTAACTGTTCATACCTTCTCCCNGCTTTTAACTGTTCATACCTTCCCCCCCCCCCCCCTCTATTGATATTGTTCCGTTCCGCCTGTCTGTTGATATTGCGCGTGCACTTTTGAAGCAACCAAAACACTCGAACTTGAGAGAGTACAAACGGTAGTACTCTTAAAGATCGATAACTTTTATTTCGTCGCGTCGCTTCGAGAGAGAGAGAGAGAGAGAGAGAGAGAGAGAGAGAGACTTGCGCACAGACACGGATTCGACGCTTTTATACACTCTTTCGTCCGTATTTTATTTTTAATGCATCCCTTTATATATTTTCTTTTCGTTCTTTTCTAACGTGAAGTTAGAGCCTGTGGCGATTATTGCTTTGCGGAATGGCACTCTCCCTCTCTCTCTCTCGGCACCCGCGAGCTCGAACAATGCGCTTGAAGTCGGTCACGAGAAAGAGAAAAGGTTCTCGCTTTCTCTCTCTCGTGCGCGCGCGCGCAAAATCGGCTCTTTTAAGGTCCAGCCTCGATGCAATCTCTTCTCTCGCGCTCGCCTGTCGCCCGACGAGACACTCTGAAAATCGCACGTATTCTCCGGGTACTTTCTAATTCCCCTCTCCCCCACCTCTATCTCTCTCTCTCTCTCGCATCCTCGCGCGTTCGATATCTGCGGCAAATTGCGCGTGTATGTTACACACTGGTTCCGTAGCGCACTTCGCGACGTTGAGCGAGCGAGACCCTTCCGAGCTCTCGATCCTATCGAATCGGAACTATCGATTGTCGACTCGGCGTCGCTGCCGCCGACATTAACCCCGCCATCGCGCGATTCATATTTCAGTTTTCCTCGTCTAATCCCCCTGGTGACCGAGCGGATACGACGGGCAAATTAGCATGTTATCGTACGTGCCTACTTAATGTTCAGAAAATTCACCGTCTCAGTCAATCAGTCACCCGACAGCTCAACGACAGCGCGAGCGTGAGCGACGAATTGCGGATGCGCCGAGGCGCGCGGGTAAAAACGGCTCCTTGCAGATCTCCGTGATCCGCGACGCGCGATAAATGTTACACAATGCTTCTCCGTTTAACGCTAAGCGAGAGTAAGACACGTTCGGGTTTCAATATTTAGTAGCTCAGTTATTAGTACGGCCCGCCGACGACGAGAGAGAGAAGAGATCGGTCCAACGATCGCTCTCGCACGAATGTGTCGAGACGTGCCTCGCACGCAGTAAACGTGAGCGAACGCTCGCGATAATTAAGCGGCTGAGCAGAACGCTCCGTTGAATCCTCCACGCAATTCGTTATCTCTCGGCGATAACGTGTCTCTCATTCATCTTTTCTTTTTTTCGCGTGCAAACACCGCCGCGAATAACACCGATCGCGCGTCGAACGATGCAGTTTTGCAGGAGGAAGTGCTCGATGCGAGTAGATTTCTTATGCATTCGCTGCGAGGAAACCGAGTGCCGATCGCGACCGATCGTCGGAAATGGACACGTCGCGAATATTGAGACCGTTTGAGAGACTCGGGATTACACGCTTCGCATCGGTTACGAAGGAAAAGGATGCGTCCGGGTAACACACAACACGATCATCGCCTTTGATTAAGGCGTTCCTTTGGATCCGTGGTGAATCCGAAGGAATAATATTCCGCTGACGGAGCGGGAGGAGTGCTCGCTCAACCGTCGTTGTGTTTCCCGAACGTAGCCAAGGGTGAAGCGATCAAACGCAAAGGTGAAAAAAAAAGTTCCCGAAGCGTCTCGACGCTTCTTCGCGAGATAAGAAGTCACGACGTCGCGATGACGCGCTGCGGTGATCAATGATGATGACGACCGAACAACGGGCTGTCGGTGTACTCGCCGAGAAAGTTCGCGGGCACCGCTTCCGTCTTTCTCGGCGAGGTAACCGATCGCTTCTTCCGTTAGACTCGACGATGACCGGCACGATCCTCGATTTCTGTTGCAGTCTATGGTCAACGATCCTCAAATAGCCGTAATCGAAGGCACTTGGTGAGGCCTCCGGACGAGGACCAACCCCTCTCCTCGGACCGGTCGCACTTCACTCGCTCGAGTGTCCACTTGGAAAACACGTGCTCGCAAGGCCACCAAAACGTCGACCCCGTCGGTAATCAAGCTATCGGGGGGTGGAACAGGTGGCGGTGGGGAGCAACTGTCCCCAGGGCCTGGCCCACCTCCCCCGGTAGCCGCGGCCGGTGAACAGCAGCAGAAGCAACGCGAGGAGCACGCGAACGGCGATGGAGAAGTGGTGTTGCAGGTTACAGCCGGCCAAGCGAGCAAGCCCGTACTGGATGCGGAAGAGAAGAAGGTGTACGCGCCGAGCACCGAAGCCACCATGAGTTTCGTACTGCAGCTGGACAATGTCGAACAACCGGCCGCCGGGGCGGTGATGGCGAAGAAGGAGATCAGCGAGATGCTGCAATCGGCACCGCCACCCATAAGGTTCGGCTCGCCCTTGATCACCTGTCCGTTCGGTAGGTCCATGGTGGGGCAGACCATCGCGGAGAAGAGTTACCGCAAGTACGACCTCGGCGGCATCGATGACATCGTCTTCACCAGCCACGGCGGCAAGTCTCAGCAGCTGTTGCAAAAGATAGAGGCCGGCAACAACCAGCAGGAATCGACGGTGCCGACGGTAGCGGGGGCCTTCCCCACGCAGGTCAAGACCGTGCTGACCTATCCGGTCGCCAAGGGCGCCCGAGAGATGCAGAGTCGGACGAACACCACGCAGGTGCTGACGACGCGTGTTATCTCGCAGAAGCTACCGTCGTCCACCAGCGGCCATCACCAGACCGTCCCGGCGGCTGATGTCACCTCTCAGGCGACCGCTCAGACGTTAGCCAATTCGTTACCGTCTCCCAGCGCCGGCCTTGTCTATCCTTTGCACTCGGCCGTGTGCGGCACGCAGGCCGCTCAGCCGTTGCGAGGGCAGACCGCGGCCGGCGAGCTGGACCATGGCAAGCAGCAACAGCAGCTCACGGGAGCGAGCAACGTGCAGACAACCCTGCACCACAAGTTGCACCAGGTGAAGACCATCACCACCGGCGCGGCGCCTGTGTCCCACATCCAGAGGGTACATCTGAAAACGTCGAGTGTCGTCGGTCAGCAGCCGCAGACCGTGAACTTGCACAAGGTGAAGACTGTCGTAGCCAACCAGTCCGGTGCCGTGCAACGAAACCCTCTGTCCAGGTTACAGCAGAAGCCGCAAATGTTGAGCCAGATGGTGAATCAGTTCGCTGCTAACAACCAGACGAACGCGAACACGCAGACGAAAATTCAGCAGAGCCCAGCGGCGGAAGGTAAGGTCCTTCGTACCAACGCTAGCTTGCAGCAACAGAAGGCCCAGGCTATTAACGCGACGAGCTCGCAGAAGGTAGTGCCGGCCTCCCAGTCGGTCTGCAACAACCAGAAGGTGACGTCGCAGGTGTTGGCCGGCGCTCACCATCATCCTAATCATAAGATCCAGCAGCAGCAATACTCGGCTAATCAGCAGACGGTATCGCAGCAGCAGGGCCTGCAGAAGTTGCAGGGATCCCAGAAAACTACCGTGGTGGCCAGGCAACAGCAGTCGTCGTCGACCACGCCGCTGAACAACGTTTCGAAATCGTGCGGCGGCACCGTGGTCGGTATCCACAAGGTTCAGACTCTCGGACAAAGTCTGCAGCAACAGACGCCCCATCAGAAGTCGTCGTCGCAGTCCGCGGCGACGTTGCAAAAATCCCAGACTCTGGCGACGGTGTCAGCCAACGCTGTCAACCGGATGCAGAGCGGAACGAACGTCTGCAAGAGCAACAGCGTGCCGAATATCCCGAAGGTGCCGCAGAACTCGAACGTGATTACCGTTAGCAAGCAGCAGCAAATTGCGTCGCAACAGCAGCCGGTACAGCTGCAGCAACAGTTGTTACAAACGTCGCAACAACCGGTTGTGGTGCAAAAGCCGCAGCAGCAGTCTGCCGCGAATAATCTACAGGCTCAGAAGAGTCACAGTATTACTAACGTGCATCAGAAGGTGATCACGACCATGCCGAACAATCAGAGGAGCCAGACTGCGATGAGTTTGAAGCTACAGCAGCAACAATCGCAGCAGACGCTGATGAGAATAGGAATATCTGCGAAGGGCCAGACGTTGCAGAGTTCCCAGTCGGCGGGAACTCTGAAGACCACCTCGCAGAAAGTGGTGAATCCCATGAAAGCCGCGAACTCCCAGAACACTGTTCAGCAGCAACCTGCGCAAAAGAACAGCAGCAACATCCCATCCATGAAGAGTACGCAGCAACAGCAGCAACAGAATATAATCGGTTCGCAGAACGCGCAAAAACAACCCGGGTGCATCAAAACGATTCCGCCGCAGAAGCCCGTGCAAAGGAATCATGCCCAGAAGGTTGGCGGCGGTGGCGGTATTAAAACTTCCTTGAACACGAACGTGTGTGCTTTAAAGGGCCCAGCAACGTCAACGATCGCTCAAAAGGCGAGTATTAAAACGTTGCTGCCTCAGCAAACTGTAGCGTCGAACATCATGGCGCATAAAAGTTCACCTATCAAAGTACAACAACAGGTGATACAACAAAAGCAGCTGGTTACTACCTTGCAGTACCCAATCTCTCACCAAGTTAGGCAACAAGCCGGGCAACTTAAGACCTTGCTACCCGTAATGACCTCTGAGACTCGCAAAGGTCCACAGGACATGTAAGGATTTTGTTTTGCTCAGACATGAAGCCATATCAGAGTGGTAGTAGCTATCTTTTTTTTTGTTTTATGTTGCCGCATGCATAGGTGGAAATCTCTCCGCTGCCTCTGGGAGACCTCAAGTATTACCGTTAGTCACAAAGTTTGGTTCGACCTTTGAGTCGAATTCGGCTTGATCGCTTCCAGAAACCATTTTATTCGTCATTTAAGTGATTGTCGCCGTCCATTGTCTGTAATCCTTTGTCAACGTCTTCTGATAATACTTGTATGCCGCTGAGACGTAAGACGACATGGTTGCCAAAGAATTATTATTTTCAATTGAACCGAACTTTTTGACTAAGCTAGTACAGCAAACTTTAACAAGGCCTTTGCAGTGTGTAGTCCAGGCTATGTCCGGCCAATGTTCATTATTGTGCCGAACGATCGCAAAGGTGGTTTAAGTTTATTGTACAAGTATTTGGGTTATTGTACAAGTATAACATATGATCAGGATGTGATAAACGTTGTGTTGAACAATGTCACTTCTTTAGGGACGAGATCGAGTTCCGAGCGTCTAAAGAAGAGGAGCAAAGCATCCCTAAGTCACCGGTGAGAAGGATGCCACCTCCATACGAGGTATCTATCATTTCTCGATGAAATAGATTCGTTGCCAACGAATTAATGAACGATAGTGCCGACGAATATACTTAGTTCGGTAATCTAATCGAGTGGCATCCACGTCGCTTCTGTTGACAGTTCGATAGAAAAATTCTCGTTCGATTGCAGTGTCTCCAGTTTGTGCTCCAAGACCATAACTACGGAGCACCACCGCCGCGTACGCCGCCACCACCGTCGCCACCGCCTCATCCGAAGCAACAGCCCATTAACGGTGCCGGAAGTTCCGCAGCTACCTCTCAACATCCGTATATATTCTGCCCAGGTAAAACGACTTCTGTGCGTTTGTATCGCCGGCGTTATACGAAACTGCTCCAGTTTTGCGACCTCCAACGGAATCGGAGACGTCCTTATCTTCCTGTGTTAATCCCTCTGTACGGGCACCCGAATATCCATTTGAAATTTCGCACGACTGTGACCGTCCGGAGCGCCAAAACATAAGAGGTCTGTTCTTTTTTCGCTGGAATGGATGGCTAACTTGTACCCTAACTTGTATCCTAACTTTTCACTTTCTACGTGTCCATGTTTGTCAATAGTTGCAGCCAATACCGCTGCATTGCTCGAGTTTAGTGAACTTTACTCTGATTGGTCAGATTTCATTTCAGTCTCCAATGTGTAGTCTGATAAGGACGTAACGCCCGCGTCAGACTATGCGTGGAGAATACGGATTGGATTGCAAACTACAAATCATTGACCAATCAGGATAAAGTTCACTAAATTGAAGCAGTAAAAGATCCTGGTCAACGATTCGCAATCTTCGCTAGTTTAATGAATTTTATTCCGATTGGCTAAATTTGAATTCAATCTCAATCTCCAATACGTAGTCTGATAGGAGCCTAAAAAGAACAACGGCGCTTGTGGGCGTATCAGATGAGAATTGAAATTTGACCAATCAGGATAAAGTTCCCCGAAATTTGAATTTAGTAAACTTTGTTTTTTTTTTTTTGGTTGGTCAATTTTACATCAGTGTTGCATCAGTTTTGCTACAAAGAACACTTTAGTGTACATTTTTTTCATTAGTATGTATTAGTTCAGAATATTATAACCAGTTCAGCTATTAAAGGCAAACCTCATATTTCGACGGCACAGTGCGGGTGTATATCAAAGGTCTTCTTCGAAATATTTTAGAATATATTAGAAAAGAATTCTCTCGGGGCTCAGTAGCTGCCCCATAACGGCATTTCCCAGGCCAGTGTACCAGCATGCTAACGTACTGAAGGTACTCAGGCACTGATGAAACATACATTATTATATATCAACAAAGAAGTTAATAATTGTATGGGTTATGGGTGTGCTTCAAGTTGTAAGCAGTGTTAACGTAGAAGATGATGTGGCCAGCATTATCAGTAGCGAGGCTGGCCGGGAAGCAGAACTGGAAGGCGAGGAAACGGAAACTGCGAACGAGGGTGAGGGTGACGACGAGGATAGTGTCACCAGATGTATTTGGTGAGCAGACGGTTATTTTCATAACGATATCACGTTAATTATGTATCTGCTCTGTCGTATAGAATTTGATGGTAATGTACATAATATATTAATTTCAGCGATTTTGAACACGACGACGGATACATGATTTGCTGTGACCGATGCTTGTAAGTCCGCATTAATATTTCCAATGTATGAATGTTGAGATTAGCTCTTTTCCATCATTGGATCTTTATTGTTACACACACACACACCACGCACACGTGTATACATAACATTTGCGATACGTTGACTCATTAAGTTACGAATTAATTACGATTTAATCAGAGTCACGTGTGCAACAACACAGCGCACGACATTCATCGAGAAAAATCGAAACGTGATTACAGAGTTTGGCAACATGTAGATTGTATGGGCATAGACCGTTCGAACATTCCCGATGAGTATCTCTGCGAGATGTGTCGGCCACGGCGAGTGGACAGGCAGCGGGCGCGCGCCTTGCAGATGCGTAAGCGCGAGGAGCTGCTCAACTCGGACATGTCCTCCGACACATCGTCCACGAGCTCGGCGGACACGGACGTGGGCGTGAACGCGACGACGCAGAAGAAACGCTCGCTTCCGCAGCAACAGTCCGTTCCGCGTCAGCGCTCCAAGTCCGACGCGCCTCCTGCACAGGTACGGAGACTGAACAACAACAACAACAATAACAACAACAACAACAACAACAACAATGTCGCGAAACGGCAGAGAAGAGACTCGCATCCGCGGCAGTCGAGCGCGGTGCGCAAGAAGGAGGCCGCGGCTAAGCGCGGCCCCGGCAAGCGCAAAGCCAAGAGGAGGATGAGCCTCGAGGACAAGGAGGAGGACGCGCAGGACGGATGGGGTACCTCGAATATGGCGCCTCTGCGACAGTGGATAGAGAGATACGAGGAGGCGGTCACGAATCACTACAGTCCCGAGTTACGGGCCAGGATATCGAGCATCAAGGTGAACGGCACGCACAGCGACCTCAGGCAGAGTAACATGAACGTCGTCGCCACTGGCAAATGCAGGCTCAACGTGCACAGTAATAACGTCAGAGTAAGTAAGGCGTCATCCCCGGATGGGGAGAAAGGGAACGGGGCTTTCCCGTTTTTCTCCTTGGTTTCCTCCGCATGTAGGCGCCCCCATCAATAGTCGTTACTTGAGACTTGTTCCATACGAGAATTCCGAAGCTCCATATTCTGAATTTCGAATTATATATGAATGAATGAATCATTTGAATCATATCATGGATTCGGAATTGCTTACACCTTTGGGGACGATTTTCGAAGACCGCATCAACTTTTTTCCCCTCGCCTCTTCCGCTCATCCGTCAACTTCGTAAGACTTGTGAAAGACGTTCCTTAGTTTCTGATAAATTCTCACCGAGACTAATCTTCTATGTGTATATATTTCTATATATATATATATATATGTGCCTCTCTCTCTACCGATATATTTATATCATTATAATTACAACGATATAACGCATTTCAGCAATTAGGGAGCACCTTAGGGAGGTATTACGAAATTGACGATTCACAGGCTAGGCTAAGCCGCTACGCGCAGTCGCTAAGTTCGAAAGGTGAGGCGTGAGGAGCGCAAGGGGAAGGAAGTATAGGCGTAGCCCTCGAAGATCGTCTCGAAAGTGCGAATAATCACACTGAACACTGAAATATGATGTATGTGTGTTACGTTTCTAATCAGCAATTCGGCTGAGAAAAAAAAACAAAGCTCACGTCTAAACTCCGCAATGAATAATTGAGAATCTCGAACCCGAGGCGAGTTTCACGCAACGACTGTTAACACGGGCCGTGTGCTCCACTACTAAAGCGTCCCTTCTTCCTCGCGATTGCAGTTTCTAGTGGCGACCATGTACCTTCCGCCGAACACTCCGGTCGTCGAGTTGCGCGGCAAGTATATGCTCAGTACGCAGCACAGACCGCAGCATCCGCAGGGCCGGCAGCACGCCCAACGGCCCGGGCCGTTCGTGTTCTTCTATCGTTTGCCGCGCGACGGCACCGAGGTGTGCGTGGACACGCGGACCTACGGCAATGACGCCAGGTTCGTGCGGCGCAGCTGTAAGCCGAACGCCGAGGTGAAGCACTGCATCGAAAAGGGCACCCTGCATCTGTACATCGTCACGACCACCCCGATCGAGAAGAATGCCGAGATCACGATCAAACACGAGCAGCATGACCTGCTGCTCTCCCCGAATCCCAATTCCTCCGCGTTGCCCGTCGTGTGCGCGTGCAACAATCCGCGGGAGTGTCAGATCGCCACGGCGAGCCAGCTGAACAGAAGAGGCAGCAACGGCGCTCTCGTCGAAAATGCCGAGTAAGTCCGAGCCCCCGGGTGGAACGTTAACCCCCCGACTGTTTTATCTTGCGATGCGCGCACCAAGCTCTTAGAACTAATTGGAAATGGTATCATTGTTGAGCTTAAGAATTTCGTGAATAATCGAGGCTCCTCGCTGCTCCTCGGTCGTCTTGTTTAATGATGTCGGAAGCGAGAGAAGGCTTACCTCAAATCCCAGCGAAATGTATCGAAAGAATACGTGCGTGAAGTGACACGATAGATCACATTTGCAAAACACTCCGGAAACTTTCTCTTTCCAGCGATCGATAAAAGCAACACGCAACCCTTCCTCTTTGGCCTATCTTTCCTCATGACTTTGTCACATTAATTTCACGGCTGTTTATCGATCGTTAAAGTAAGAGTTTCCGGAATATTTTACCAAAGTGCTCGATCGCAGGTATCACCATATGGACGTATCCTTTTATTTCGACGCACCTAGTCCTCAGGATCCGCAAGAATTTTGCGGTTCGTGCGTTTTCTCGCTTCCGACGTCGTTAATCGACGCAGCCTGTATCGAGGAAACGGGAGCCTTAACGCTACATATGACATAAAAATCCCATAAAATTAGGAAGAAACTAACTAAATTGCACGTATTTTGCCTCTCGTTACGCAGTGGCAGAGAGCGGAGGCGGCGAGGTAGGCGGAACACTGTTTGCGAGGATGCCGAGGCCGCGCCGGCGGTTCCCAGCACGAGCGTCGCGCAGACCACCCCGACGGTGTCGGCCGTGCCAACGGTGAGCGCGCCGCCCCCGAAGCGGACGGTCACGGCCGGAGTCGCCGCCGCAGCGACCCGTCAGCTCCCCAAGGAGGAGCCGGCGTCGACCGCGACGGTGCAGCAGCAGCCTCAAACGTCGCCCGGCATCGGCCAGTCGGCGCCGCCGGAGACGAAGAAGGACAAGAAGAAGATGACGAGGGAGGAGCGGAAGATGGAGGCGATCATGAAGGCGTTCGAGAGGATGGAGAAGGCGGAGCAGAGGAAGCAGGAGGTACTGGCGAGGAACGCGCAGCGGAAGGAGTCCAGCGGCACGCACAGTGACAACGAGGACAATCATTCGACGACCGGCCAGCAGTCGAAGAGCAAGCAAGCGAGCAGCTCCGAGAGACCGTTGCGCAGGAAGAGGAGGAAAGGCCGCGCGCGGACCACCAGCACGTCTCAGCAGCCGCAGAGCAGCCGGAGGACGCGATTGAACTCGGCGGAATCGGACGTGTCCTCCGGCGACGAGAGCAACTCCATGCAGTCGCCGCCTCTGCTCGGTCAGACGCGTCCGCCTAGCCGAGACGCCCCCCCGTATTCGTCTCACCTGCACACTCCGGCGAAGAGCACGGCCGACGCCGGCACCGGGCCGTCGTCCGGTCATCACCAGGGTATTCCCACGGCGGCCGGCTTGCTGTTAGCTCTGGCGAATTCGAACGCACCTCCGGGCCCGCCGAGCTCACCGCCGCCGCTGTTGCAGCAACCGACGCCGGTGAAGAGCCCGACGTGCGACAGCGGCGCCAGCAGCAGCTCCCAGAGCTCAACGCCGTCCACCCCGCTCTCGTCCGCCTGCCTCTTGGTGGCCGCCGCGGTCGGCCCGTTGGCGCCCGGTCTGAAGTTCCCCAAGACGAAGAAGGCGTTGATGAACGAGTGGCTGAAGGAGTCGCCGGATCTACCGCCGCCGCAGGCGAACGTAATACCTCAGGTGTCCCCGTTGTCGGCTTTACCGAACTCTATGAATACCGCGCTCTGCATCAGGCAGCCGGATTTCCCGCTGAATCCGACCACCACCGCCGCCGCCGATCCGTCCGCGGAATTCCTGTCGCAGAGTTACGCCGCCAAGAGTCTGGCCACGCTGGTGCAAGCCGCCAACTCCGTGTCCGGCATATGCGACTCGCCGCCGCAGCAACAGCAGCGCAGACAGCAGCAGCAAACCGTCAGCAATTTCAACAATGTCAACAGCAGCAACGGCGGCTGTCCCGTGTCCACCGGCTCGGCGAAGAAGAGATGGCTGCGTCAGGCGATTTCGGAGGAGTGCGACTCGCCGAACAGCCGGCCGGAGAGCCCGCCGCCGCTCCTCGAGACGGTGGCGCCACCGAAGAAGAGACGGATCGCTCGCGAGAGCCTGTCGTCGGACAATTACACCCCGCCGACCACGCCGACCATGCTGCTACCGGAAACGGCCCCCAACAGCAGGTCATTGTGCCCCACTGAGGTGAGTCCTTCCAGCTTCTGCGTCTGCAGGAGTCGGAGAGGAGGCAAACTTAACTGCCCGGGCGTCCGCTCCGATACACTTCCTCCTTCTCCTCCTCCTCCTAAGAATCTGAATCATCAAGATGATCTATTTCTCGTAGGCTAGATCGCCTACGATTCTTTATAGTTGCGCTTTCTCAAGTGTTTTGTAATCTTCGTGTTTTCTTCTCCCTTCCTACGAGTGTCGGCACGTTGAACGAAACGAGATGGAAGATATTTGTGTGTGTGTATATACGAGATGATTCAAAACAATCACCTGTGTCCTTCAAAAGACACGTTCCTCGTTGAGTTCTGAGACTACTTTTCCTTTCCCAAAGTCAAAAGCTCATTCTTTTGAATTATGAAAAGAAACGGTTTACTCTTGTAATGCGAGCCGAATAGAAGCGGTAGGCGGCGCAACTCACCGTCAGACGCGAACGTTCACACGGCACGTAGGTTTCTTGAAGGACAACCCGCTGTTCTGACTCATCCTGCACACAGATGCGCGTCTCTAATTATATTTATTTGTTATTCTTGTGATAACTCGATCATCGATTAAGCTTCGGTGTGCAACTCAACGCGGAAATTAACACGCAGCAATCAACGTGTTAAATATACGTTGATTTACTAAGTTTCCAACGTAATTTTTCACTGAAGGTGGCCAGGAACGGGTCAGAAACGTACGAATTTTCCAATTAATATTTGTATTATCTCGATTGACGATACGTTCGCTTTTACACCGGCGTTAGAGTCTAACTTGCGTGTTTATTGACATTTTTTGTTTTTTACTTTATTACAGTGTGTGTGTGTGTGTGTGTGTGTGTGCACATGTATATATATATATAACTTAATGCACAGTTTTAAGTAAATACCGTTCCATATCGTTCCTCACGGTTGAACAACGGCGTGGGGATGTTGTATCTAAGTGTTTTGTCGTTCTTCGCAGGATGAATACATGGAACACGCGCAATCGCCCGTGGTAGAGCAAATTGACGAGAAACACTACGAGCCGGTGTCCGCGAAGGAGGAGGTCAACGTGGAGCCCGACGAGAAACTCTCCATCGACATTCCCCGATCGGGCTTTTACATAAAACGCGAGGAGAAGACGGGAATACCCGATGTCGTCAAGACAGAGGTGTCCCCGGAGGTGATAAAAACGGAGAACGTCGTCGCGATAAAGGAGGAAGTTTCGCCGAAGTGCGAGGTGGACGAGGTGAAAGCCGACTATGATTTAGCCACCGCGTTGCACCCGGACACGAAGGTGTTCGCGAAAAACGACCTGGAGGCGTCGGTGAAGAACGAGGTGGCGGTCGATCTCAAGGTGGAAAATCCACAGTTGAAGAGAAGCTCGCCGGTCAAGGAAGAGACGCAGACGAGCGTAGCGAAAGGCACGGTCGAGATAATCGATCAGAACGAGCCCGACACGGAGATGGAGGAATTTAGTTCCCCGCCGTGGTATCGATGCACCATGGAGCCCGACACGATCCTGAAGCAACGCGTCGCCGAGATGCGGTTGGAATTCGGCGGCGGTATCGCCGAGATCGTGAATATCGAGCACGAGAAACCGGACTACGACGACGAGAGGAAGCCGTCCGAGGAGGAGGAAGCAGCCGGCAAGCAGTGTCGAGAGGTCGACGACAAGTCGGACGACAACACGTCCATCGACGAGTTCGACGTCGAGGCGCAGATGAAGAAGATCACCGGCGACGACGGCAACGACTACCAAGAGAAGATCGAGACGGGCTCGGAGCGGGACAAGAGCATGGACGGGATCGAAGGCTTGATGGAGAGCTCCAAGGAGGACTCGGATTCGGAGGACAAGGACATAGACGACGAGATCAAGTACTGCGAGCCCGCCTTCAAGTTGTTCAACGTCGGTCACGAAGACGAGACGCCTACGAAGGAACCGGACGCCAAGGAGGTCGTCGTCGTCCCCGCTGCGGGCGACGAAGCGCGGGAGACCGACACGTCGAGTTCTCGCGAGCCCGTGAGAACGGATCACCAACCGGCCACCTTCGCCGCGTCTCCGGAAGAGTCCTCCGTGTTCGAGCCGGCGTCGTCGAACGTGGACGCGGAATCGCCACGGGTGGTCGATCATCCCCCCAAGATCTTCCACTCCATCCCGCCATTGAGCGAACGGATTCGCAAGAAGACTACCGACGCGATAGTCACGTCTAAGACGCCGTCGTTGGACTTCGAGGCGGCCATCATCGAGTCCACGATCAATATGGACACCACGGAGGAGGAGTCCAAGAACGGCGAGCAGAAGTCGATCGCGCTCTCGACCGCGCTGCGCGAGCTCCTGGAAGCGAAGCTGGACGATCAGCCGGCCGGGATGGCGAAAGACGACGAGAAAACCGCCGAGAAGAACAGCCAACGAGAGGCGACCAACACGTTGCCAACAGTTCAAATGATGAAATTAAATTCGCCCGAGCGCGCGTCGCAAGACCCGACGCCAGCTCGGACGCCGGAGACCCGATTGGAAGAAGCGCCCGCCAAGGCGGAGGAGGAGGCCAAACCCAAGGAGATCAAACGACTGAAGGACCCGAGGACCGTCGTGCCGAATAACATGCCCGCACCGCCGGCCTTCAAGTCGGACGCATTGCCTCCGGTCAAGCGCAAGGTTAGAACGGTAGGAGTGGTGTAGAATTTTCGTTGCTGATTATCGTACACCCCCCGCCCTCCCTCGTGTCTCGTGCCCTTATTTACCAAAGCTTTGATCCGCCCGTCACTTGTGACCCGCTGTGTGTGATCGGATCTTCGAGTACACTCCGCAAACTTGGACGTTTACTGGGAATGACCTCGACCTACGTTACTGTAACTGGAAGCGCATTATCGCACTATTATGTACAATGATCGGATTATCAAATCATCTTACGTTATCACAAATCGGTCGACGAGAGGACAAAACGACTCCTCGACAGATCTCAGTAGCAGTGAATTGAGAAATAAAATCTTGTTTTTTCTTTTTCTTTTTTATTTTGCCAGCGTAAATGTATTCCCATATATATGACCATCGTGACGATTGATGACAGTGACATCCCATTGGGCATGTGTGTGTGTGCGTGCATGCATGTGTATGTGTGTAGTCTCAGGTTTTCAATTTTTTTTCATTTTTGTAATTCTTGTGTCACGCATTGTATGTATACTTGCATATTTCCTTCCGTATGACACCCGTAAATAAATGAAATTTTCATGGGTTTTTTTTTGTTTTTGATACTTTTACTTTTCGTTTCGCTTGTTTTTGCGTTGTCACGGCGCCAAGAGTGGCGCCAAAAACGCACGTAAAAAGTTTTATGTAAAAATGTTGTCCATTTGTACATACAGTTGTCCATATCGGAGTACCGCAAGCGCAAGCAACAGTCGTCGGGAGGATCCCTCGCCGAACCGGAACCGTCGAACGACACCTCCGCTGCGGACAAGAACGCGGCTCGAGATAGATCGGACAGTGCTAGCAGCGGCACCTCGTCGCTCAGTTCCGACGAGGAGGGCTGCAAGATGTCCCATTCGCTCGATCTGCAGGGCCTCACCGCGTTACAGATTTTCACCTGCGCCGAGGGTGACGAGAAGAAAGGTACCAGAAATAAATACAAGTCCGGATCTGCGCATCAAAAGGATTGAATTTATGTAAATTTTAAGTTCTGTGTATCATGTGTGACTTCTTTTGTTCCTCAAAATTCAAATTTTGCTCTTCATTGACTTTCACTACAACAAGATCAGTGTTTTTAATCTTTTCGAGGAACAGTGCAATAAATAAACAATTTTTACGTACAAATCATTTGAGATTGACTCACTTTTTACTCATTTTTTTTGCGGTTGATTCATTATTATTCTTATTACTTTTTCAACGATAAAACTCAATTTTCCCATTATTTCTGACGGCTAAACCGCTCTCATGCTCCCCGATCAGATTCCGCTCAGGTTGCGTGAAATCACTGTGTAAAATCAATATGCAAAAACTTAGTCAAACAAAGATCAAGTGAGTTGATCGTTCGCAACAGGTGGGGAGGAAGGTGCCATCGGTTGGTCCGCGGCGCCAACTTTGGTGGAACGTCAGCGTGAAAATCTCACGGAAAGATTGAAGCGTGAATTCGGGCTGTTTCTCAGCGACGACGAGGAGGAGAGGGCTCGGAAGCACGGTAAGTCGTCGGCCCGCGATGCAATTGACTGTCAATTGCATTGATTGTGTACGTTGCACGAAAGAGAGAAAAAAAGTGCGGTGACGATTTCAGGATGTGAAACTGATACCACCTTCGTCGCGCTGAGTCGAAAGACCATGCGAGAGCCAAACGCTCTGATACCTCAGATACCTAACGGTCCTCATTTTCACGCTCAATGAACACGTCTTTGTCTCTTACGAAAGAAAAGAAAGAAAGAAAGAAAGAAAGAAAGAAAGAAAGAAAGAAAGAAAGATACAAGATCCAACTTATTCCCATAGCGGGAACAATTCGTGGGAGATAACACTCCGTGTGTTAAATAATCGTTTCGCCGATTACAGGTTTGACCGCCGACGCGATACTGAAAGCGCGCAAGGTGTCTCCGCCACCTCACTCCTCGGTCTCTAGCACCCCGCCGACGTACCCGCTGCCTACGTCGCAGCTGCCGCCGCAGCCGTACATACCGCCGCCCGGCTCCGCGCCCATTCATTACCCCCCGTTCCAGAGCAAGCCTGTGCCGGTGTTGTACTCGGGTTTCCCATTGCCGCAGATCACGACGGCCCAGCAGCCGGTGTACGGCGGCGGCGTGGTGATGTCGCAGGCGGCGACCGGTGCGAACAACAGCAAGCAGCAGCAGCAGCCGTTCCTGATGCCCCAGACGTCGTCCCAGGCGCCGCCCGGCTCGAATCCGTATCCGCCGCACCTGACCATGCCGGCGATCAAGTTCACGTCGGCGACGCCGGCCTCCGCCGCGCCTCCGCCGACAACAGCCAACCAAGCAGCAGCAGCGTACCCGCCGATGCAGCCGCCGGGCCAGCCGCAGAAGCCGTTCTTCACTCACCCGGCGCCTAGATCGTAACCGGCGGAAAGGGTAGTATTGTTAAAAGTGTCTAAGTTAGGTCTAAACGTATGCACATCTCTCCGTGGAGGATCGTGGAGGATCTCCGGAGGCTCGTTGCATCCGGCTCTACTTAATATCTTCGATTACGGCCAGCAACGAGACGAGGGCTATCGGAGACCGACGTTAGCCCCCCTCTCCGCCGACCTACTTCCTGTCACACGTAGGCGTGAAAAGCTTTAATAAGCTCTTTTTCCGGAAAGGAAAAGAGAAAGGAGAGAAAGAGGTAAGAAGTGTGAGAGAGAGAGAGAGAGAGAGAGAGAATGTTATTTGTGAGAGATAAATTTCTGAGTTAGGTCGGGAAGTTCGTGGTTTATTTCTTTTCCCCTTTTTTTTCTGCCTACGAAGTAGGAAGGAGACATTTCCTAATAAAAGAGATGCAGTGAGAACAACGTGTAATAGAACTTCGAACGGTCGGTTTAAAAAGGTTAGCTTAGTAGAAATACAGCCATCAGAGTTTAATTTAGTTTATTGATCGCTTTTGGTATTATGATTCCCCGCGACTTTTTTTTTATCACTCATCGCTGGACGTTGATTTGAATAAGCTATCTCGCGAGGTAATATCGATTGGAATTCACGTGGCCTAAAACGGCGGCAGCCAAGTACATTCTATTACATGTACGTCCTACAACTTGTACGAACAACTTGTATGAACGGAGACCTGTTGAAAGTTGTATCGGTATCTTTCGCGGGTAACGGCCAAAGGTGTACTCTCTCGAGAACGGTGTACACTTTTTTTATACCGATGAAATGGTGCCCTAAACNTTTTTTTTTTTTTTTTTTTTTTTTTAAGATCTCAATCGTGTAGACGCGCACGAGAGATCGGCAATGTGTCTGCAACGCCGATCTCGCCGATACGTCAGGCATGTGCCTGCTAAAAAGAAAAAGAAAAAAAAAACAACCAGCGATCGTCATCAACAATGTGCACTTTGCATTATTAAACTTGTCTGTATATATTATTTGCATATACGCATAATATTAACACTATGAAAATCGCATATTTAATCTTAACTCATAAATAGACCTTGTATATGGCGAGATGTGGATAAACGAAGTAACGAGATGGATAAATACTACTGTTATTCGACATAACAGGGGATCGGAAAAAAAGGAGGGAAGTAAAGTAGATTTCGGCAGCGATGCTTTAGA
The DNA here is from genome assembly GCF_001313825.1 of Dinoponera quadriceps. NCBI lineage: Eukaryota > Metazoa > Arthropoda > Insecta > Hymenoptera > Formicidae > Dinoponera > Dinoponera quadriceps. The sequence goes on along the minus strand of NW_014554606.1, from coordinate 512,132 downwards.
GGTCTCTATATTTTATATTTCATTGTAAAACCCGCTGATATAATTTATATAATAAAGAGTAAATGTTGAAATTTAAATTTGAGTTTTATTTTGAACATTTTTGCAAGAGTTGCCGTAGTTTGGCATATATATATATATATATATATATATATATATATATATATATGTATGTATGTATGTATGTATGTATGTATGTATGTATCTATCTATTTTTCTTTTTAATTGAAAACGCGGTGTAACGCATCACATGCTTTACACGTTCTATTTATCTCAGTGTTTTGTTCAATTCTTTCGACTTGCGTGTCAGGACACATGAATTCTCGGGGAAGAGAACAAAACAAGGTGTTTATCATCATGGATCGGTTGTACGATAGAATTGTACATTTTTTTCATTTTTGCGGAAGCCTCATGACTATTATTATTTGTGAGTTAACAATGAACGAAGCGATCCTCGCGGAGGGGAGGAGACTCTCGCACGAAAGCGGCAGGTACCTCCGTGGATTCGCCGATTATCTGACAAACTCTCGAATTATCTGAGAATTCGATTCATTCATTCAAGTACAAAAAAAACTTACTGAAACAAGAGGTGAACAAGGGTGAACAAGGGGTGTATTAAAGCGATGTAGAGATAAATTGCGATAAATTAATAAGGCGAAAGAGAGAGAGAGAGAGAGAGAGAGAGAGAGAGAATTGTATAAGCTATATAAAGAGAGTTGCGCTTTAGGATGTTCGTTCTCTGTTTTTTTCCTGTTCTTTCTTTTTTATTCTTTATTTAGTCCCTAAGTCGAGCAATTATGTCGTATATATCAGCGAGAGACATGTACATCTCTATTTCGACGCTTGCGCGATGCGATAGATTTATGTTTGTGACTATGAGAGTGTCCTGCGATCGTTTTACATAATGCGTGCGCGCATATCGGCAAATATTTCTTTTGCGTACACTTCGCATAAATCATGACGATTACTTTCCTCCGTTTTTTACCTAGCAGCACAAATGTGCAAGCGTTTTGCAATTCGACCCGGTGAAAAAAACACAAGTTGCGTATATACATAACTGAAATTAGCGTGTAGACTTTCGAATAATAAGTTTGACAGCACGAGCGCAAACGTGTCAAACGCGTATATGTATATATAAATATGTTCATTGTTATCGATGCGGGAGGAGGGAACGCCGATTTCGTCGAGCGAGCACTTATCGACTTCTCTTTCGTTTTCTTTCACAATGTATAACGATGTATCCTCGTATCAACTTTCCTGACTTTCGCGCACATCTCGGGAACAGCGAACGATGCGACGATGAGCATTGAGGGGCAGGGAGGGGGGAGAGGGAGAAACAACGAAGAATTAGTTACTTCGTTTATAACGCGAACAGTGTATTTAGGGAGGACTTTTGCAGGGCCATAATAATAATAATTATTCACTTTCCGCAGTAACTAGAGATATCTGGATGATACATTGTCGAACTAATTATAGTACAATTAAATGGTAAAAAGAAAAAAAAAGAAGGAAACATTCATACTAGAGAGACTCGTAGAAATTGTAAACTGTGTTACATGCTAAAAGTACCTTGCGTCAAGTGACGATTAAAATCAACGCGAACCCTAAACGAACGAAATGAAGGGAGAGAAAAATCTTGTAAAATTCTCATCTTGACGGACACACCGTAATATTTTGGCGAGTAAGGGGGGGAGGTAAATTTGTTTATTTTTGTGTGATATACGAAGTAAAATGTTTTTTACGTTCGTCCTACGCGTCGTCGGACACAATTTCCTCAGCTTTGACTTATGGTCTTTTGTTTGCAAGTACAAACAAACAATACGCGAGATTCAACTAGAATTGTACTACTGAACAAAGATGCAAAAAAAAACACTACGTTATCGCGGAGATTTTAACACGTGCTGACAGGGACATGCGCGCGATTTTAATCTCTTGATCATCGGTTTTTAAGCGAATATCAAAGTTTAGAGATCTGTGATTAGAATGTAAGGTGCAAAATTAAGTTGTAATATTTATGTACTCTTAGCGAGAAAGTATTTAAAAAAAAAAGAAAACTGAAAGAATTTCTGGGATGCTAATATACGGATCTCCCGTCGACAAACAATGAGAGCGAGAGCGAAAGAGAGAGAAAATCCTTTTCATATTGCGTTTGGCTGCGATTTCAAAAGTGTAAGACAGACATATTTTTGGCATTTGGTATTTCTTTGTACTTTAGCTGATATTTTGTAATAAAGCGTGTATACTAAGCGTAAAAGTTACATATTGTCGAAGGTGGTGTAACATTAGATATAGAGGGAAAGAAAAGGAAAAAGAAAGAGATAGAGAGAGAGGAAGAGAGAGAGTATGTGCGTGTACAGCTTATGTTCGCCACCTACAGTACAGTGAAAACATGTAAATATTTTTGTAAGATAAATTTAAGTACATATACATATATATATTTATATATATATATATGTGTATAGATATGTAGCACACACATAGTATGAACTTTCGTGGATCATTGGAAATCCGAAAAACAAGCTAAAACATAATTGCTTTGCAGCTAAATCTATTGTTTATTATCCGTTGTACAATTTCCCGATATTGCATACGAGATATATATGTATATATATACATGCATACATACATACATATATAAATATATATATATATACATATACATTTGTCTGTACAATGACATTCTTATAACGAGCGACAAACACACGAATAACTTTGTTATTAAAGTATCTGATAGTATAAAACCACTCGTTAGAGTAATCGTTTCAATGTTGTAAATAAAAAAGTAAAGCATAACAGTTATTATTATATTAATTATATTATATTATATTATATTATATTAATATTATATTCGCATAAATATATATATATATATATATATAAATATATAAATATAAATATATTCAACTTTATAATAGGCTCAGAATACACATAATTTTTTTATTTGCGATTCACTGTTACATGTATGTGCCTAGTTATAGCCATGTTGCATTATTACCTATTATATTGTATGATAATTTAAATCGTACTACCGATTAATAAATGTATAACAAGTTCTTCGATATCAAACTCTGATATATTATGATATATTATTATGGAGTAACACGTGTAAAGAGCTCATATTTAGGCATACGTGAAATTTAATAAATCGGAATACATTTTACGAATGAACGTTGTCATATTAAACCATCCTCGCCCTGTTCCACGTACGTTAAGCATATCGTTTAAAAGAATTCTTATCTCTTAGTAGTATCTCTCTTAGTAATCTTGTCACATAAAAACAACAAATTAAAATACGTCTGCTTAGACATATTTGAAAATAAAAAGACAGTGCTTAGCGTGTCGTGATATATTAAACTAGATTAGCACAGACACGCGCGTTATTTAGATAATTACTATATATTATATGAAAAAAAATATCTCGTACAAGCACTGGACTAAAATTCGTTGACAAGAAAATGGTATCTTTGTTATTGTCGAAACGCGTAACCTACGTGAATCAGCAACGAGGAACAGCGGCAATAATTAAAACTTCTTACGTGTCTTTTTTTAAAATGCAGAAGTTAAAAGTTGTCAAGTCACTACTATTATTAGTTTTTAAATTCTCAATAAGCTACAACCGTAGTTTTAAATCGATTCTAAATCGACATGTCGGTATTTCTATAAAAAAATGATCGTTCATTAGGGGAATCCAAAAAATAAACTTATGATATTTCAGAATTACATTTTATTTGATTTCATAATAGCACAATATAATTTTTACGAATTTGTATTTGCATTAGGTCCACGTCGACGGCCGAAAGTCTGAACGACATTCACGAACCTGCGGTTGTACTGGATGCGTCGTTTAGCACGGCCAGTTTTCTTCTTGCTCTTCTCTTGTTTTTCAACCTAATGTGATAATATGAAATTGGTAATGTAATTCCATTTGTACGTATGGTAATAAAGTCAAGAGGCAAATCCTTAATTAAATTATTCTTACCTTTGGTGTCTGTGCCTTTACTTTGCCGGCACGTGCCAAGGAACCGTGTACCTTTCCTAAGTAAAGGGAAAAGAAAGAACAAAATATCAATTTAATTCTTTTGTATAAAATTAAATATCCCTACTGCTTGTATCGCTTGTTCTTGAATAAAACACAATTTAAAACCTTTCTTTTCTCATGTACGTTTTATGACAAAAAATAAGAAACTAGATAATCATATTGAAATTCAAATTTATAGAAATATACATTACTAGAGTAAATATCTATACAAAACATTAAGATAATATATAATTAAGATTTTGATAACATTTTGTGAATATACTTTACACTGACTATCCAAATATCAATAGTTACATAAAATTACATGAGGCCCTCAAATTTTAATAATAAATGTGTATTAATTTACCTCCCAACAATGAAATAGTCAACTCTAATGTGTCAGATGAAAGTTCATTAACAGAAGTTTCATCGGTCAACAAAACTCCATTGCAATAAAGATTAAACTCCTTAATGTCCTGAAGGCATGTAATCCTTTCCTGCAAAAAATTACAGATATTTTTAATAAACCATAGATTCTCTGTTATCAGTGTAAACACAATATAATACTGTACAGAGTGAGGAAGCTAATTATAAAATTAATTTTGTGAGAAATTTATTCTAGAGCAAAAGCTAAGACACTTTTGTTCTATTAAAATTTCTACATTACTTTTGCATTAATGCTCGTTCTAGCATTATATAGTAAGCAAATGCCAGATTATCATTTTAATGCTGCAGTCTTGGCAATCATCATTCACATGTAGATACATATATTGAATTCAGCATTAACTCTTAAATGCACGAATTTTTTTTTATTATTGAATTTCTTTTTAGGTTCATAGATAGTCCCAGAAAATGAGAAAAATATTTAAAAAAATCTGAGGCATATGTTGAACATTGTCTCTGTGCCTTTAATCTCGACAAAGAGGAAAAATAAATATGTTGCAAATTTGCAACACAATGCATTTAAGGGTTAAGATAGAAAAGAAAATTATTTTAATACTCATCAATACCTTCAGTTGCTGTATCGTCTCATTATCCTGACAATCGACAACGGTCGTTTCCTGCCCGCGAATTGTTAGTTGCATGATGATGGTCTACAGAGTATACCGCCTATCAAAAGCTCTGTAACATATATAATTTTACATACTTTATAAGAATTGTCATTATGTGATATTAAAATTAGTTCGGTCGAATATGAGTGTCGCGTGATCCTATAGAGACCTCAGTCTAATTAGTGTACACACACGCACACACACAAAGACACCATGGAAGGTGCCATTAAATTCTTCTTTTTATTATTAACAACACAGGCGTAATCCATTTGTTTATACACATAATCAAAGTAAAGCTGTAGTGGGGACACAATAAATCTTTAGTGGGGACAAAATACTTTCTACGCAAACATATCGAGAAGAACGCAGCATGGCACGCAACGTGCTTATAGGTTACCCAAAAGGGACATACGCGAAACAGTCGTTTACAGATGAATTCTAATATAAAAAGATTAACACACTAATATATATATATATGTTAATCAAACGTTATAAGAATTAAATCACGCGTGATATGCACAATCGGTCTGCTGATGATTCGAGCTATTAAAAGTTACACTCACCTTCCAACGAGCGATCACTTCGCACAGAGAAAGACAGATTGAAGGAAACTTCCCATCACACTGTCTTCCACTTCTATACGCATGCGCAGCCGTACGTGGGTTATCACGTGATACTCGATCTATCTAGGTGCATTTAGCACTACACTGTTTATTGAACACTCAGTCAGTTCCTGCATCTGATTGGTGTATATTTTCAGATCTAAAAGAATGTACCAATCAGATATAAGAACTGACTGTGCGCTCAATGGACGAGTGTAGTATTATTGATTGCGTTCAGAAAACGCAACGGTTGAGTAATTTCTCAACGTAATTAGCCTAAATACAGGAGTCTAACGATAAAGACCAATAATCATTGACCGTTCACTGATCGCACTTTCTGTGCTTCCCGAACGCAGCAAGTGAACGTCGATAGCATGAAAAGGCATCTTAAGATATGAGAGAATCAACAAACTAGTCTTTCGTTTTCATCCTCGGGAAAGTTGTCTCGTCTCTCCCGCTGATTGTCCAATGTTTCATTTTTAATCTGGATGTTTGTGTACTGAGTTGGTATTGTAAATTAAAATGTCGGTCAGAGTAAATGCGAATAGTTCGCCATCCGTTGAATTAAGTTCCTATCGCGATCAACACTTCAAGGTTCGTTCTAGAAATTAACCTTAAAATAATTGAAAATTAACTATATCTAAGATTTATTCTCCTGTCGAGTCTGCTGAATATATAATTTTTTTTGTATATATATATATCACTACTTATTTTCTGTTATTTTTGTCTACAGGGCTCAAGGGCCGAACAAGACAGACTTTTAAGGAATTCTACAACTTTATACGTGGGCAATCTGTCCTTCTATACTACAGAAGAGCAAATATATGAATTGTTTTCAAAATGTGGAGACATCAGGCGTATTATAATGGGTCTCGATAAGTACAAGAAAACACCGTGTGGTTTCTGTTTTGTTGAATATTACCAAAGGGCAGATGCAGAAAGCTGTATGAGATATATCAATGGTACTCGATTAGATGACAGAATAATCAGAACAGATTGGGATGCTGGTTTTATAGAGGGTAGACAGTACGGTCGTGGCAAGACCGGAGGACAAGTACTTATATCTTGCATACAATTGATCCAAGTATGAGATAAAATGACAGTAAATAATTAATTCTTATTTTCGTAGGTGAGGGACGAGTATCGGTCAGATTTCGACAGTGGTAGAGGTGGTTACGGTAAAATAATACAACAGAAAGTAACATCACTCTCGGACGGTGGATTTGGTCGATGAGATTCTGAAATATTTAACAATATGTGTGAATGACTGTGCGCTGTCCATATACAAGTGTTCAATTTGTTTCATTAATTATTTATACGTTACACGATCACCTGGATTAATTAGTTTAGGTATAACTATGTTTAAATGATTAATTATATTAAATAGAGAAATAGTAAGGAAGGACTCTATGGTAAGCTGTTCCATTATAGCGTTTAATAAAGATAAATTTATATAAATATATATTATTTCTATAATGAGATGTGTGGAGATTCCAAAAATACACATATATATAACTTAGGTAATATTTGTAATCTTTGGTATATACACATTTTTTCAATCATAATATCCATACATATACACAAAATGCCCAAACATATTATTCTTGAGCAATAGGTTAACATTTTTTCTTAGTATAAATGTCGAGATGTAATGATAATTTTTAATCTTATTTTTAATTCTATGCAATACTAATTTAGAAATTAATTTTTTCGTCCTTTATATACTTCGTTTCTGCATGTAAAACAAAAGCTTAATAACAAAAGATTTTATAGAAATTCGTATTGTATAAGAGCATGCCATTAAAATACTATCAGTTTTCAAAATGCAATAATACTTATTGTTATATTAAATATAAGTTTTTTTTTTTCTTAAGTATCGTTCAGTCTTGAAATTGACACAGTATCACTGTTATTTTTTTCCGATAATTTCTGTTTAATTATGCTCATAAAATCTAGTGAATCGTTTTTGTTATCACTTGTAAAATTACTTCGAGTTCTCAGAGTCCTGTGGATGAATTTTGAAGATGTACATTTATCGTTGTTTTTAGACTTTCCTACTTTAGTTTTCTTATTGAATGTACCATTGACCGCGACTTTTTTGCAATTTTTTCCTCTATTAACATCGGAGATTTTCTTGTTTTCTGATGCATGAAATATTGCCCCATCGTTGATATCACTAACATTTACAAACCTTCTTGTCTCCTCATCTTCTTCAATTTTTTCCACAGCTTCCTTAGATACTTCATTTACATTTTCTTGAGTACATACTTCTCTATTGACAGTTACATCATCATCTTCATTATTCCTTTCGTGATGAAATATCTCTAAAAATTCCATCGTATGAATTGCCGCGATATCTTCCTCCGATGTATCTCGGCAAAGTGTATTCTTATTGACGACTCTGCCACCGTGCAAGAAAGTTGAAATATTCTTTCGTCGCCACATTTTGGAGGTACTGGGCACAGCCTGTTTGCATTTTCCCTCAAAGTGGAATTCCTTTGTATCTATATCGGTGATCTCACCCTTGAGAAAATGCAGATACTTCTTTAATCCTGTATAGAAATGTAGCTTGTCCACCATTCTGGGAAAATGGGCGCATCGCGCGCTACTCGACGGTGTCACCCAAATCGCGGTGTCGCCGATACGTTCGGGTTGTAAGCCAAAGTGAAATGTGGATTTGCTCGAGATATTTGCAAATACTTCGTAGATGCATTTACCATTGAACACCGCGATTTTAGGCTTGTACAGTGTCAGCTTTTCTTCCACCACCTTCGCACCCTCCTTGATTTCCGTTCGCTTGAGATCCGACGCTGACCTGGTGGCACGAGTAACGATATTCGTCAAGCCAATACCGTATTGCAAGAGCTTGTAGTCTTCTTCGAAGCTGACAAATCTTGGTGTCAGGCCAGATTCATGCAGGAGCTTGTAAAAGTGATTACCAGGACCGGCGTAATATCTACCACGATGCGCCGCCATCAAACTTGGATTGATCCCAACAACAACTATATCCAGATTCATCGCCAAATAATCTTCCAACGTGTGCTTCTGCACTTCTTCCTCTGACAGTCCATCGAATCTGTCTATTTTCTTCTTAGATCGCTCGACGACCGACAGGCGTGTTCTTCTCTTGAGCTTATTTAAATCCAGCGGCATCATCGCGTCGGTGTAGCTACGTGAAAACATACACGAGATTCGATCTACGAATTTTCGCATATTCTTAAAAATCATAACAAAATAATCATATTAGGTTAGAAAAGGTTAACTTATCGAATAAGAAAGTTGAAAGTAAACTTACGCAAATCCAAAGGAAAATTTACAATTGAAATAATCGCCATCAACTTTGATATAATTTTTTCACTTAGAATTCTCGATTGTCCTATAAAATGAAAAAAACACGTAATTTCACAGCGTAAACAAAACCTCGACAGAGGTTACTATTTCTAGGGATTCTGTGTAACGACATCCATTTCTAGAAAGCACATTTCCCCTATTGGGACTGCGTTCCGTTTTGACGCTTATGCGCTGTTTCATTTTAACTTCCTTTGATATATAATGAACAATAAAGATAGAATGACGCTTACAGAAAATTGAAACTGAAAATTGAAAATTCAAACTGAACGCAATATCGATATTGTATATCGAATATATATATATATATATATATATATATATATTTATTTTATTTTATTTTATTATATATATATATATGATAAAATTAAAAAATAATAAATAATAAAAATTTTGCAACGTGAAATTACGTGTGTGTGTATATATATATATAGAGAGAGAGAGAGACATGCACACAACACGTATATAATTTCACGTTGTAAAATTTTTACTTATCGTGAGTTCACATTAGAGGAAAAGATTCATGATTGACTTCCAATAAAATCCATGATTGGGACTGCTAATAAAATCCCCTCTTTTTCCAGCACGAAGAGGTCATCCCTACTTCCTTCTCAGCTCATAAACCATCTCTTCGAATGATGCTATGTCATGCTATATTGAAGGTCGTTCTCTCAGTGAACCTGCCAAATCCAGTTTGTAAAGTTAAGCCACTTATTTCTGAGTCCTCACCGCTTATGACTCAAGAAGGAGCTCCACAATCCTCTCCTAAAATGGATCAGATGATGGAAGACAGGGCAAGAATCAGTGATGTAAATTCTTCTGCAGCTGAAGAAAAATTAGAACTCATATCAAAAGATTGCTCTATAAAATTGACGAGAGCAACGACTCTTCACAATAGAGATGTATCGCCTGATAAAATCCCAAACGTGTTACCGATAACGGACAGCTTGCACTCGAATGTTCCTGATGTCTCCATTATTGAATTTCCTCTATTAAAATCAACGGAATTGGCCGTTGCAAGGACAGGTGATTCGGGATGGTATCCCTTCAAAGGAAAGAGAAATTTTCAAGGAGATAATACAAAAAAATATCTGGATTTTCTAACAGCTGCCGTAGAATCTCCATCTGAGGTTGAGACATTTTTCTATAAAGCTGCAAAGATGCACAGCCAAATTGGCTGCTTTAAAACCGTGAAATTGTGGAGAAGACTCTTTCCCGTTCTTAAATTCTGCATCAAGAAAGAGATGCACGATATAATGGCGGACCTTGCTGAATATCTTCTAAATGATCCAGACCTTGTAAATCCGTATTTAACTGGATTCATCCGTATACAATCCCACGTCGGTGAGCTAACATCATCTTTCAAAAGTTTAAAATGTCGTATTACACAATTATCCAGTCAGGTTCAGACTCTGATAGAAATAATCGAGAATAATCAGGACAAGATGTTGAAATTTCATGCAAATTTACTTTCAAATATCAAACATATTCACCAGTGTTACAACATGCCAGAACCAGATGAACACTCATCTTGACTATACTGATATATTTGTACCTGCAGTGGAATTCGTCGATTTTCGTATCGGTGAATATATTGGACTCTACAGTTTCAAAACTCAAGATGGCACATTGACTCATTTAGTGGGTCCGACAGAACATTTTTATCTATCTGCGTTAATAACTCATTCAACCTTTACTCAAGAGACTTTTATTAATCTGGATCAAGAGATAGATCTTAATAAAAAAATTAAAAAAGCATTCTTCACTTATAGATGCGTTTGATATAAAACTAAGTTCAATATCGCGCCAATATCATGGGAGAGTTGTGCCATGGAGTTAAGAATCGATGTAAACAATGGAAAAAAGTAGCTTGACGATAAGAACATAGCGGGTCTGTACGGTTCGGTCGAGATTTGTGATTTTTATAAGACCGTACATGAACTTCAAAGACTGAAAGTGTTTATGTTTTTTTAGTTTATTGCATTAATCATTATTGTATTAATAATGTACTTTTGAGTTGATTAGATCTATCGAGAAAAGTTTTTTTAACATAATTGACACAGTTGTTCATAATTGACACAGTTTATTTCAATAGCATAAGAGCGTGTTTATAAACTTGTAAAAAAAATGAAATTCACCGTGACGATTCGAATACTGTGTGAATTGAACTGTATTTCGTTGAATAAAGTTCCAGTGCATGCGAAAGAGTGGAATCGTTTCCTTGGGAACCGACAAACATATCAGAAAATTAGTCCTTGCGTACGGTTCTTACTGAGAATACGTTCTTTGCCTAATCTGATCCATCTAAAAATCCATACGTTGTTAGGTAAAAATTTGTGAACCTCGGTGATGGCGAAAACAATAAATTCAATTTGTCTCTCGACGGTAAAATCATCTCCCCACAAATATACGATAGACGAGTGGCAACGCCACCATCAGCATAGGTATCAACAATTATATTGTCGTAGCTCTATTAAACATTAAAAAATAGAAACAACAGATTAATCAAGCATTCTATAATTTATAAAAAAATGTGGTTGTTAAGTTTGGCATATAAATTGTCTTAACGGAACCGTTATTTTTCTTAAAATATTCCTTGTGTATTTCGGAATAAATAAAATTTGTATACCACATTGAAACTTTATCCCAGCGAGAATGAATCATCGGATCTACTCCGTATCGGTGTCTAAACAATTGAAATTACATCGAACTGACGTCGATTCAATTTCGACACAATGTTCATTTTTCGCTGGAACTTCACTTGACAATAATTTGAAGAGTATCGCTCTATTTCAAAGATGTAATTACATTTCCGATAAATCAGACACAGATGGGATAAAGCACGACAGGAACAAGCAGGTAGGATTTTAATCGAGTCACAGCGCATGTGCGAATCCGTCGCGGGAATTGTGAAGAGCAACAAGGAGGAGACCGATCATCAGTTGAAGGAAAAACTCAACGACATCGAATTTCGAAGAGAGGAACTGCTACGAATCAGGAAGGATGTTGTTTCGGAAATTGACGGGCTGTCGATTTATAGACAACGAATTATGAAAACTCAAATGTCCGTAGGAAGAAATTCGCTCGCAATTTGCCAGAAATGTCTCAATGCTAGGTTCGTCAATTTGATTGTTCAATATTTATTTCTTCACTCTTCAATTTCTCCAGAATTTAAGGCTTCAGTGTACTCGCTGCTCCTTGTTTTATGACGTCAGATGCAAGGAAATCCATGCCCAGAATCCTTGTAATATACATTTAAATAAAAAGATATATCCACAAAATGACATTTGTGATTGATTCAGTGCACTTGTAAAATATTCCGGATACTTTTCTTTTGCTCGAACAATCGATAAGTAGCTATAAAATTAATGTGACAAAATCATGAGAACAGTTGGGTTAGAAAGTAAGGTGGCATGTCGTGCTAATTTTACGATTATTTATTGATTGTTAAAACAAAAGGAAAGTTTCCATGGGATTTCACAAATACTAAATCGATCGCAAATATCATTTCGTGGGTACATCTTTTTATTTAAACGTATACCGCGAGAATCCTGAGCTCACGTTTAGCACACGAACATTGAATCGATATTTTAGAAACGTTGCGCATTACAGCATTAAAAATGAAAACTTTACATTGAAATGTGAAGTCAATATATCCAACAGATGTCCTGTGGACGTCTTTAAGACACAGGAGCATCTTTAGGATATCCCTCGGAGGTCTGTGCATGGAAAAAAGATATTGCAGAGATATCTAATGTCCGTCAAATTGCAATGTCCTGCAGACGTTGTGATTCAACATTCAGAAAATATTGTTCAATATAGAAGAGGCAATTCTGACTGCTTGTTGGCATCACGAAAGCTATTTTACATTCCGTACGTTTTTTTTTCGCGTCTTTGCGTGGATTTGATTTCGAACGGCGGCCAGCTGATCATCCACCCGTTCCTAATCGCAGTCGCCGTTACTTGACTTCGATGATCGATGGACGGCAAGTGAGTTCAACAGCTACAACAATATCCTTGATTTCTGCTTGGGTGATGTATACTTATATTATTCCTTATATATATTTTTTATATTGTGACAAAAAAATGTTCCTGTGCTATACAAGGTGTCTCGGAATAACCGCGTGCGGAGTGTAGCCGTAGATTCTTGCTACCACACGAAGTCATTTTTTGTTTATCAAAATTTCGTTCAAATAACGGTTAAATGAGAGCTATTTAAAGTTGTCAGATTAGCGTACTAAAATGGACTGTGTTTCGATAATCATTGTCGGCATTGAAAATCTATAGGTTCTTTGAAATCACTATAGGTTATTTTAAAATCACTTTTCTTTACCGATCTGACTGAAAGAACGACTACAAATAAATATGCTTAGACGATAAGTAAATAATTTTTTGTACGAAGTGTTGCTCCAACGTTTTAAAAATACCTGTGGTCCTGACTCAGATACGAATACACATCGAGACAGCTTTTAATTTTAATTCTCTGTATTAAATTGTTACAGAGAACGCAGGTTAAATATTGATTTAGTTCGCGACGACGTCGAGAGGGAATTGTTGAAGGAACGAGAGATGATTAAAGAAGCGGAAAATTTATTGGGGCGAGTTGTGGGGGAAATTTGTGAAAAAATTCGCAAATTGAAGGCGACATTGTATCACATCGATAACGACCAAGAAAATAAAGAATGCAATTTACAAATTGATCGTCGTAATGTGGCTTTGAAGAATACTGATTTCAATTTAAATACTTGTCAGAGCATTTTATATCCTAATAAACCGTAAGTAACGTAATTTATAATATCACTCATCACGCACAAAAATTTAGAAATATTTACTATCTGTCCAACATTACTGTTTTCTGTCGGAAAATAATTTAAAGTTTTCTTCTTCGTGACAGCGATATTAGATAATATTGGAATAGAAAATTATACAAATTATTCCCTCTTACATTGCATGCTGATATGTGTTCCTAGTGTTCTGTGCTATATGTGCATAAAATGATAAAGAAAAAATACATCAAAAGCACCTATTATTCTTTTCTCTGACAAGTGAATAGATTATTTAGAAATTGTTTAACAAATTGTCGCTGACATAGGGTGACAATAGATGAATGGGAACAGCAAACGAACAACAACGTTATTGAAGCAAATAAAGAAGTGAATAGCTCAAAGCAATTACGATCCTACATCGATACAATAATTAAACAAACAATCGACGGCCTGAATGAACAAAAAGATGCCACGAACAAAGCTTTCACGCATCGTAACGAGCAAACTCAAGAAGCCAAAAAGAAACTAGAACTCCGGCACTCGGAGGTTCGTAAAATTGAACAGTTTAATTTTACGTTGCGCGTGAAATTTCCGTTCTCCAGCTTGTTCGTTCTATTTTATTATTCTGTTAATCGACATGATTTACCATAACCATTCAATAAGCGTTATATCGATCTTTTCGTAGACAGTAAAACAAATTGCTGCTATGACGGACAATATCGCGCAAATAAAAAATTCTATATCCGATAAGGAGGGCTATATAGCTCTTGTTAAGGAGAGACTAGGATCCCGATGTCAACGCCCGGAGGCGGAAGTTACTCGAGACTTAACCGAGGCTAATCTCGTGAAAGAATTATACGTTTTACGGAACATCGTGGCGAATTTGCAACAAATGCTTTGCGAAGTACGTATGTAAATTTGATATAAATTTCCACGTGGACTCAAACAGTTTTGTCACTGATATTGAAAGCTATATTAAAAATCGAAAAGTTACTGTAACCAATAACTTTCCTCAATTTTTCTAAGAGAAAACAGATAGACGTCGATATCAAGATTTGTAAAAAGTTGAAAGAAAATTGAAAATAGAAAATAGTAGAAAATAGTAGAATATTTTCACAATTATGGGGTATAAGTTTTATATAGTATTCACTGAACAAATATATATTACAGGCAGAGACATCGCTGCGTTATTTGTTCAAGATGCAGGTTCAACTCGAAGAAGACATTAACGTGAAGACGAACACTTTGCAAATTGATGACGTCGAATGCATGATTTTGCGTACAGCCATGGACTATCGCGCGCACTAAAGTGTCAGTATAAATTTAATTATCTTTCCTGTTACGTTCCGTTAAAAAAATACTTTATACATAATCATATATAAATAGCTATATATAACTATACAAAATTATACACGAAATATGTCCGTACATAATTAGATATGATTACATATAATTAACTGACTATTGTATTTTTTGATGCTTTAAAAATGTTTTGGTCTTTACATTGAGACTTAAAAAAAGGCTTGCTGAGATGTTCCAGTATGCATAGAGGAAAAAGATTGTCACTTTACGTCCTTCCGTTATTTCGATCTCGACTAGCGGCCGCTCGTTGTTGCTTGGTTTTTGATGATCGGACGGCTAGCATTACTTTCAGTAGCCTTGACGATATCCTTGTAATAACTTTATATAATATGTCCTTATATGTGCTTGCGAAATATGACATTTACGAGTATATTTACGAGCATACATTCAAAGCAACTTAATAATAATAATAATAAATAGATGAAAGTACATCGAATATTGATATAATGTATATTGTTGTGTCAGAGACATGTCGTGATTGCTTTTGGATTTTACCAAAGTATTATAATGTGTTATAAATGTTATAGTGTTAATCCAAACAATAAATTTTGTTGGAAACAAATTCAAATAAATTTAAGTCAAACAAACAGGAATATTAAATTTAAAAAAAGCTTCTTCTCTGTGCAGGTCTTATGCCGACATAAGTATTTTTAGGAAATATTTGAAACTTCCCAGTAAAATATTTTTTAATATAATCATATATTTTATTATAATTTTTTAAAAATAATCATATATCGATGTAAGAATTTATGTATAATTACACATAATTATATATATATTATTATATATGAAAAATTTCTCAACAGAGTTGGATGAAAGAAATTTAATATTAAATTTTAGTCATAATTATGTCCAGATAAAGATTGTAAAATATACGATTTACATGCAATTACACGTATATTCTCTATCTTACATTTGTGTTCAATGTCCGGCACGGTTAAATAGAACGCGACGATTTATACGCTCACATATGGTAATTACAATGAAATGACTTATCATTAGCGCTTTTTGCGTTACTTCTTGCAAAATGACGAGCTGGCGCGACTGCAACGGCGCGCAGCCCGTACGACGAACTGAAATCGCAAAAACAGCGGCGGCAGAAAAACGAACGAAAGACAGTTCTCGAGAACCTGTACACGCACTGTCTTCTCGAGAAAGGAGGGAGGCCGCTTTCTTGACCGGCTTTAGCCGACTTGCCGTTGCTGTTTCAGTCCGCCCACTAACAGGAATCGAATCACAGTATCAGCCGGTGGATGCGCACGGTGCACTTGTTCCACTGACTGCGGAAGCTCGCGTTTCTTCACGGGATTTTCTCCTACTTTCTGCCGGGCCGTGAACACGTAAGGACCCGCGACGTAGACATCTGATGGCGTTGTTCTCCTCCGCGAGAATCTGACAATATCACGCGGTAATGTGCGACGTGAATCTGCAAAATGTGAGTTCTGCGACTGTGAGTTACGTTTCTAAACAATCAATGATTCGGGACACACACACACACGCATACAAGAGATAGGAAAATGAAGTTATAATGAAGTTATGAATTCGCAGTTAATTGCAAATAATTCGGGATCTTTCCTTCCTTTCTCGAGATCTACTTTACCGAAGTTTACTTTGGAGGAGGAACTAATTGGGATCGCGAAACTTGTCATTATTCTTAAGGCGGGATACATACCAATCGAGCACTTCCGTAACGTCAAGAGGCAAATCTCCAATCGCCACTGTTTTTTCATGCCCTGCAATTCGATTTATATCCAAAAAAAGAACGTTGACAATGACACAGTGGAAAAACACAGTTTCCAACACGCGTACTTTTTCGTCTCGTTTTATCAACCATGATTCCCCAGTAAGTAAAGAATTTAAATCAACGCATTGAATCAGCATCTTAAAATGTGTTGATCTTACCTCTTGAACGTTTAAATTTTCAAATATTCAAAAAATATTTCGAAAGCATTACCAAACACGAATCCTCTTGAATACTGTAAAAATGTTTCAAAGATATCGAAGTGCCGAAGTTACTCGTAATAATGTCGATGCAACGTTAAAATGTTACGTATTAAGAAAATTGCAAGCTATTAAATACTGATGCAGCAATGTTCTGCCAAGAATTTCTTGCTCCCTCTCGATCTATAAAATAATTCAAAGAATTCGTATGAATTAATGAATACCGTTTATCGAATTACCAATGCGCCTTACGACTCGTCGACACAGTTCGAATATGTGTTCTTACATGTGTTAACTTCGGTCATCTAATAACGTTAATAACGAAATAATAATCTCATCTCGGTAACTCCGAAAAAAGAACCTCGAATGTGCAATCGAAAAGACCACGAGTCTTATATTCGGTCTGATAGAAATGTAAATGCCCATTCGCGAACATAAATCCTGTTTTCTTAAATCCTGTTCTTTGTTTTTTTGTTCCTTTTGCAAAGCTAGCAGCCGACTCGATAGTGTGTGCGTGTATGTGTGTGTGTGTATTATAAAGATGCGGATAGGAAGGGGACGGTCAGTAAGTGTTACGTCCGAGCATTGGTTCAAAGGTATAATTCCGAGTTGTTATAAACAACTCGTGTGCCGGTGTTGATGCACACAGAAAGTCGTGTCCAAATCGCTAAGTGTATACACTGTCTTTAATCCGTGCTGTAGTACATTGTAACTACGTAAAAATGTCGGACACTATATCGAAAATACCAGTTAACAGCGGCAACGGGATTAACATCGCACAGATAGCCGATAAAAATCGCGTAAGTACTTTCCAAAATCATATTTGTATCTGCAATAGTATGGGTTAAAAATTATCCACGAATAATATTTCGCGAGTGATATTTTTGCGGGCGCGAGACTCGTCTGCGAACAAACTATTTAACAGTTTCGAAATCACAACAATACTGTAATCTCTGCGATTCTTGCTGTTTCAATATCCGATTTAATAATATAAGAGATTTTTGCATGGAATATGCAAATATCTCTTACGTAATATACAAAAAAAATAGATCACGACTTTAACAGTCAGTCGTCGGTAACTGTGCATATAATTACCGGCTTCAAGTGAGAATCGCCCCGCAAGCAGGTCTTTAAACTACAACTCAAAGGCAATTTACATTTTTGCATACAAAAAAAAAGTCATTTCTTGGAACGTAAATAAAAAACAAATGACGATTAACGCGCGACTTGTTTACTCGTGAACTTTTCTATTGTGATTTGTGAACTGTGGAATCTTCCCAGTAAGCAGGAAACGTTAAATCACTTTTTAGAAACGTTGATTTTATATGAATTTTATAAACATTTTGAGATGATATTTTATCAATGTTTCGAACTGTTACTTGATAATATATAATGTTCCTAAATATTAAAATTATAGTGTAGGAATATTATTTTTAATGTTTGGGTCAGATGTTGTTGTACACAATGACGTTGTATACAATATTAAGAACTATTTGAAAACAACATCAATAAAATATCATTGCAATAATGTTGTGTTAATGATTTCTTGCTTACCGGGTCAGAAGGATACTTTATCCCCGCATATTGGCGGATGTATGAACAATACGTTGGATTTTGATTGATTAAATTAATAATTTACTTGCGGCGTAGAGAAAAGATTAGCATCGGACGCTCGGGGTCGTACCCCTTGTCAGTGAAAGTTCGTTGTTGCGTAATAACTTTCGCATATTCCGAAGCATGATTTCCGGTCTTGTAAAAACTCATTTCTCATTTTGTGAAAGTCTTTATAAAATGACTTTATATCCATACGTAATTTTATATCAGCTGAGTATATCACTTCACTTGGCAAGACGAATCTACAATTGCCATTGTTTAATAAAAAAAAAGTGTCTCATATATTTTTAACCGTTTGCACTCGAGGGCTCCGGAGCGGAGCCATTTAAAATTTGGCTCCAAACTCTTCAAACTCAAATGCAAATAGCAAGAGCGGAATATCCTATACACAATAGTTTTTACGATTTGTCTTTGTCCTTATTGTCCTTTATGAACTGAAAGTTATTTGCATTGTCTCCATAGCGGAGCCATCGAGTTTGAAGACAAATTTTAAATGGCTCCGCTCCGGAGCCCTCGAGTGCAAAGGGTTAATAGATAGAAGTGATTTTATAGTAAATCGCGCGTTATACTTACATATAATTTATTTTTCGCTGAATCATCGAATGAATTGAAATTGAGTGGCTAATCACGATGCGAAATTGTATGCAGTATCGCGTCACATGACCCCGTATAAATTAAACAGCGCGCTGATGGCTCAAGTTATATTTGAAGCGATCAAACAAAAGAAGCTTCGATTCAATGCGAGTGTAGGTTAAGTGTAGGTAAAGATGTAGGTTAACTTAGTAATTTAACAAATTTAACAAATAAGACGGCGGTGTTTTAATAAACGCGCGCACATAATGAAGCAGTTCAAACACACTCGTAATGCGTGTGTGTTCTTAGGGCATCAGCGAAGTGACTGACTTATCAATTCAAGACAATGGCCCGTATTCTGAACTCTCTTTTATCGATAAAGGTGTCTTAAATGCGGCTCTTCAATCAATCAGGTGGTTTCTAAACCATTTTTAGAAACTTCTAGCAATAAAACTTCCATTAATAAAAGAGAATTCAGGGTCAACGTTTTATATCTCAAGTCTTTGTCTTTAAGTAACGCACAATGACTGTTTCGTGCCTTGAATTTCAGACCACTTAAATTTCAAAAAGCCGTTCCGCTTGTAATTAACGACAAACCGCTGTATGATAAAAAGGAAATAAAGAACAAAAAAGATAATTTAGACAAAGATCGAAGACATTGTCTTAAAAGTGCAAGTCAGCCGTTTTCTGCTAAAGCTCTCTCACACACGTTCGACCCGAAGATAATTAAGCCCCGGCTGTCGGTCGATACAATTTTGCATTTGCAAAAATAGCATCTGCGGATAGACATTTTCGTTAAAAGACTACCGCTTCTCATCAAAAGATAGCAGCATCGTCGTATATACTATTGATCGCAATGGAAGTGCGGTGAATCGACCTCAGGAACGATATTAAAACCATCACCGGCAATTCATTGCGCCGTACGAAGGAACCGACTGGCATCTTCAAGCCGTCGTTAGAAGGCGGAACACCGACAAAGCCGCCAGATTCGCTCGTGAATTCCTTCGCACGAAAGTGCGAAAAGCTCACCCCTCACCCCTCACCCTCGCGTCTTCCGCGCACGCGGAGGGATGCCGATCGTCGAGCGCATCGGTCGCGGAATGTCGCGGGCGCCATTAATTTTGGTTATGGCAATTCGAGCGTAACGCACTGCAACGACAACGAGCACGCGATTCCGCAGGATCTTGCAAAAATGCGTGTTGGCGCCGTTTAAGACGCATGTCACGTGGAGTCACAGTACTGCTTTTGTCGTAAGTAGTTTTTTGCTGATATCTGATAAACGTCTGATGAGCGCGCACGAACGATCACACGTCTGTTCTTGAACTCTATTTTTTTCCTCATCGGTTGACAACAGAAACACGTAGCTGCGTTCTCCGATATTCACTGCTCAATACTGAAAATCAATGCGTAACATAGGCTACACATTTTTAGCACAGGCAGTGAATTTTGAAAGCAAACCTTTGTCACTGCGTGCATCTCGATATCCCAAATCCTGTCCATCGGCCGGTATTCGTATAATCGCATCTTACATATAATATTTAATACCGTCTCAGGTTCATCTTCAAGTGTTTCGTGACCAATGAAATAAGCGTCTGAAGGTAAACTTAAGACTGTCTTAAATATAAGACTCGATTATAAACACCGGTTATTGGCAGGACCATCGTCTCTCTCTCTCTCTCTGACACCTGGCTGCCTGCTTGCGCGCAAGGAGCGCGTCTCCCTAGTGTGTGGAAGTGTGCGCTAAATAGAAGAGAGACCGAATCATTAGAAAGCAGTCTCGATTAGACTAGAAACCGTACCGCAGGTTGCTCCGGTTACCCGGTGACTGGAAAACCTCAAACAGGAAATGTACGACGTTCCACATCTGGAGTAAAGAGAGCTAAAGATGCGTTGTCTCGCACGGTTACTTTTACCGTAACGTCCTCCGCGTCGTTCATTTGTCAAACATTCCCCGGCCATTCGAAACGAAGAATTCGCTTGCATATCCGTGTGGGAAACTGCAGTCTTATCTATTCGAGAGATCCAAAGGTGACAAAGTACCTTTCACTCGTGTGTACAGTCGGTATCGTCATTCCCGAGGACCGTCGTCGGGCGACTCATCATCACCGTGTCCTGGTAGTCTCATTTCGCCGTCTCTCTCCCCGGCCGACCTCCGACAACTTCCTCGTATTTCTCATTGCAGGACGTCGAACGTGGTGAGGTTTACTCCGCGGTAGAAGTCTCGAACCACCACCACTTGCAAGCGGCAGCGTCGGCGGCGTCGGCGTCGACGCCAACACCGGTCCCGCCGGAGTTGGTGTCCGTGACGACGCCGACGTCGCTGCACGCATCTTCCACCGGCAACAAATATGACGCGAGAACAACGACTGCTGGAGGGGGGCACGAAGTGAATGTGCCAGCGGATACTCAGGATCTGCAGAGTGCTACACGTGCGCCGAACTCCGCAACGATCGTAAGGCCGGAGAAGAATCGGTCCGCGAATAGTAGAGGGAACCGTTGGAAAGCGGTCGGCCGTGTGCTTGGTAGGCTCACGCTCATCATGCTGTCGCTGGCCGCCCTCGCCGGTGCTCTGGCCACGCTCGTCATCTACATGGGGCCGATCTACCTGGTGCAACTGCTCGTGGTGGTCTCGGTCGCATACTTCGTCGCCGGTGGCCGGCTGAGATGGTTCTACATCGCCTTCAGGACATTACCGCGTGATTTCAAGTAAGCAAGCTTTCATGTGTCGCACGTCGTCTCGTCGGTGTGCTTGTATCACACTTCGCGAAGATCGGGCCCGCTGAAGCGAGCTGAAACGCGTCTCTGGGGTTCTGGTTGGTGGACGGTGTCTCTTTTGTATGGACTCGGTCTTAAGTCTGAAGTACTCGAGAAAGTTACGGGGAAAAGTTGTCGCTATAAAACGCAATAAAACACACACACACGCGCGCATGCATGAACGCACGCACGCACTACGCACATACACACACACGGAGGAATCTTTTCCTTGAGAATTAATAGGAGAACCGGTTATATAAATGTCGGTTTATACAACTTGTGTTGATTGATTATCTAATTGTGCAATCTTTATTGATGTATCGACACGTTACGCCAATTGAATCTACTAATATAGGTAAGAAAATAAATATGGAAAAATAAGTAGTAATATTAATATAGAAGAAATCGGCAATCATTTCTGCATTGGTCGATGCTTGAAATGGAAATAACATAATGGCCGCGTAATTGTTGCGGTTTTGAGGTTTTCTTTGGATTTCTTTCATGCTACTAAAAAACAATCTCTATCGTCAATCTCTATTAAACTGACATGACAGTAATATATTATAAAAAAAAATAATATCACTTCCTCGATGTAGATGGCATTTCTTCACTATTTCCATCTTCTGCTCTTAACTTTTTTGGATATATGATACTATCCGCGGTATTTGTAACCTCTTCCTAACGGAACATATAAATTATGTAGATTCTGAGAATATTCTGAAAATATTTCGATGGTTTGATGAACGAGGGCGAAAGGGGATGGTGTTTATTAAAGCAAATGGACAATATTGAATTGAGAATGCGCGATGTCGCTTTCCCCGTCGCCTCTTTTTCCTATTTGCCATTTTTTACCATTTGCTATTTTTACCATTTGCTTCTTACGAGTTGATAAAATTTCTTATTTAGCAAGAGTATTGATTGATAATTTATACAATATTACGCCTGACTTAGAACTTACATAACAGATTCTTAAATCAGTTTTTATATCATCTGCGTCATAATGGAATTATTTTGTTTACGGGGATCCAGGAAATATGCAATGGTACACGACAGTGTATTTGGAAGGATTGAATACCGACCCCGCCGTATTAAAATTCGCGCTACACGTTATGACTTTTGATATTTGATTTCGACAGGTTCATTGCTTACTTTATACATTACGTTTCATAAGTCAATGTTATATTTACAACGATATTTGAATTTCGACTTGGAAATTCGCGTCAATATCGTTGGCATTTTCCATATGTGAAAGAAAACGTAATATTCGAAAAAAAAAAAGTTTCGTCATTGATAACTTTATATCGGTTAATCAACAACTTTTTGCTGTTTTTGGAAATGTGCGCATTCATTGCTATTATAGTGTAATTACGATATGACACGAAGTCCAATTTTTTGTAGATTTTGTTAAACATAAAATAAGGAATATAGATAGGTATATAGATACCTAGTCGTATCTGTCCGTGAAGATGCTAACGGCACAACCTGCGTTGTAATCGGAAGACTTACAGAATGCGAACAAAAACAATACTGTCACAGTATTGTTACGGGATATTGCAAAAAGTGAAAGCAATTATCATTGCTTCGTACGGAGAAAAGTACGAAATTAGCATTTTTTATATTTGATCAGTAAAATTTATGCATTTGTTATTAAAAATATAAAAAAACGATATCCATAGAGCTCTTTTAAATCAACCAATCAATGTCCAAGAGCTCTCTTGAATCAATCAATGTCAATCAATGAGGATAATTGACATTATAACGGTTGAGGCACCTTTTATCGCGAAATTGCTCAAATTAAAAAGGAGGAGGTTTTTCCTTTTCGAAATTAATGTGTGTGCGAGGAGATAACTTGTAATCAGGGACCCGGACCGAATGAAAATATCGGTCCGGTTTCGGTTCCGGTCCATTAAAATATTTAATGAAGGTTCCAGTTTCGATTTCGGTTTTCTGAACAATGAAAGTACCAGTAAATCGTTTAAATTATGGTTTTTTTTCGATTCCGGTTCTTTAANATATATATATATATATATATATATAATAATTCAGGTCTGGTCTGGGTCCCTGCTTATAATAAATAAAACTCGAACTTAAAAAATTCTTCCTTTTTTTTCAGAGGAGCTGTAGGATATATTAAATTGCTATGGTTGATACGTGGTCATCAGAAAAAAAACAGAAACGTCGCTGATGTATTTAAGCAGCATGTCGATCGTCATCCTAACAAAGTCTGCTTCATATTTGAAGATCAGGAATGGACCTTTCAACAGGTAAAATTGTTTTTTACTTTTCTAAAAATTTGTATTGCTTGCGAAATGCTTTTCAAAACAAGTCATAATTTTTTGCAGACTGTTTTTATTGTGTGTGAAATTACAAGATGTTCTCATTGAGCAATGTCGAAAACTTGATTTTGGAGATTATTAAAATTCAGAATTATTAAAAATGAAATAAAATGTTTCTAAAAATTGATCACAAAGCAGTAGAGAACAAACACGTCATTTTCCAACATTTGCAAGCCCATTTGTTTTGCAATGCACTTTGTTTAACGTCTTGTAAGTTTGTTTATATCCTCGACAAAAAATGTTCTCGGTTAATCTGAAAGTTATTTGTATATCGCTTCTTTACATGTTATTCGTAGCAAAACGCTTCAGAATTTGAATTTCGAAGTATTGAATCATTGACTTCGCTCCGTCAGATTATCATTTATTTGAAATCTTCAAAGATAAGAAATGCGAGGTTATCGTGTTGTTACGGATCAACGAATGAGAGAAGCAATTGGTTTGCAGACCAACCGAAAACATATTTTCCGGACATAAATAAATTTTCAGAACGCTGGACCAAGTGCATCTCAAAGCAGGGGACTATATTGAAAAATTTTGCATTTATAAGTTCCTTACTGTTTTATAATAAATTTCTAGAAACACATTGCGGATAATTATTGATCTTGTCCTCGTATAATTTCATTCTTTCTTTAGTTTTATTCTGAGATTCAAGAAAAGGATTTTTTTACACTTTAGTCATACTCCGTCACCCACACTTTCGATATCACACTTAATTAATGAAATTTCCCCTTATCTATATTTTCTATATCACATGTCCTTATTACTTTACACCCGCTCGTCCGCATAAATAATTAGTGACGTTTTGTACTGTGATGTTTTGTACGGTTTGTAATATGTGTTAATGATAAGCATGTTGACGTCAACGTTTTATATGATTTAAAATTTGCAAGTTTAATAAAATGAATTAATTTTTCACTGTGATTTTCCGTTTAATCTAATTTATTGAGATGCCAATAATATTTATCTCCCTGTCCTTGATACATAATAATGCTTATTATTTATAAATATATACTGCAGTTTATATTTGTTATTCCATTAATTTATAGGTGGAGGATTTTAGTAACAAAATTGCGACGATATTCAAAATGCACGGTTATAAGAAAGGAGATGCGGTTGCATTATTCTTGGAAAACCGGCCGGAATTTATCGGTATATGGCTAGGTTTGAGCAAACTTGGCGTGATAACGCCTTTAATTAACACCAATCTACGTAAAAACAGCCTTCTGCACAGCATCAACGTTGCGAAATGTCAGGCGTTCATATATGGTGCGGAATTATTCGACGGTAAGAGTAATGATTAATTTTTAGCTAATGATTCTTCACAACGTGCTTAAATATAGCCATACAGAGTGTTCCTAAAGCCATTGGCCTAGCTTTAGCGGCATATTTTTTATAATCATAACTTTACAGATACTCTACTAATCGTACTGATGAAAAACATGCCGTAGGAATGTAAATGCGTGAGTACTTTTTTTTTTAATCCTTTAGAGTCGCACATTTTATTGTTATTTATTAGTCAAAAGTTTCTCAATTATATGCTCGTTTACATATGTTACTTACTGTGCTGCCTACTCCAGCAATCCTATTCCTAAAAAAAGTAATACACTTGACTACTTGAAACAACCTATCCAGATACTGAAATTTCGTGAATTGACAACTTTTTCTTTAATTCGGAAAGAATGCACTTATGTTTGCGTTGGATGCGGATTTATGTTTTGCGCGATGCTTTTTCATAAGTACGATTGGCAAACCGATAAAATTACACTGGTAAAGTTCGGCCGACAACAACTCCGTTAATTCCAGCTGTGGCGGATATCGCCTCCTCATTGGATGTTAAACTGGCATTGTACAGGTTCGGGAGTCACCCGAATGCGATGTCAGTCGGATTAAAGGAGAAAGACTTGAACACCATCTTGACAGATGTGCCCACTACACCGCCGACGATACAGGAGAAAAGTGGTTACAACGATAAATTGTTATATATTTATACCAGCGGCACGACAGGTCTTCCTAAAGCGGCCGTTATTACCAGTGCGAGGTAAGAACGTCACGCATAACGGCACACGTTCATAAGTGTTTCCCTAGTTAATTACATCATTCCCAGTGAACGGAGCAAGTCCCGTTTGCGTTGTGGTTTTGCACCACGTCTGGACAAAACGGTCAATCCTTCTTTGTTACAAGAACAGCTACGACGACTACATTTCGCTTCTTATGAGAAGGAATGTGGGACGCGTCGAAAACAAATTAAGCCTCGTATTTAATTAGGATATTAACCCTTATCGGTCGTAAGTCACCTTTCACGTGACAACAATACTTCGTCGTTGCGGTCGTACGTCACGTAGGAGGTGACAAGTTCGCATATTTACTGAAACCAGCTACAACCTAGTGAGAATCACGCATAAAAAGCTACCGTCCGATAAGGGTTAAAACGGAAATATTATAATTAGTACGGAATATATGTCAGTGTTATCACATACCAACAAACATGATGACAATAACGACGTTTATGATGTCGTTAATATGTCTTTAGTGTATTACTGGACGTTTATAAATTATTCGTCGTATGCTTGCTGAGGAGGAGGGGAGGGGGTGTTTCAAGATATATCCATCTCCACGATTAGACGGATACGTTACTCTTCGGAAAGTACTAAATAGCGAAATATTATTAAAACGGGCTGTATTTGCTATCTTTCTCGATTTCAGATATATTTTTATCGCTAGCGCCATACACGTTTTGGGCATGTTACGAAACTCTGATAGAATATACACACCTTTACCGTTGTATCATACCGCTGGTGGAGTGATGGCGATAGGTCAGGCCTTGCTACATGGACATACAACAATAATAAAGAAGAAGTTTTCAGCCAGCTCGTACTTCAGTGATTGTGCTAAATACAAATGCACCGTGAGTGAGCGGTTTTTCATACGCATAATTATGCCTTAATTTTGCAAAACTGTATCGTATTTTACACCACCAGTCTGTACGCTCAATCAGTATTTTCCCTAATCTGCCAAATAGATTGTATTATATTTCACTTGGGGGTTTATTCTTCATCAATGAGATTTTGGTTAATTTTATCGAGTAAGATCGCACCAACGTCATATTTATCGAATTTTTGAGAATTTCAGGTCGCTCACTATATAGGAGAAATGTGTCGGTACATACTGGCGGTACCGCCTAGAAAAGAAGACAAGGAACACAACGTCAGGCTAATTTTTGGCAACGGACTCAGGCCGCAGATATGGGGTGAATTTGTGGAGCGATTTAACATACCACAAGTCCTTGAATTTTATGGCGCAACCGAGGGCAATGCTAATATCTGTAAGTAAAAATTGCTTGATAAATTTGAAATTTTGAAATTTTCTAAGAAACTTGTACGAATCTCGCTCGTCATCGATGAGTTCTTCGACCAATTTGGAATTCGCTTGACCGATTTTTTGTTGAAAATAATTTCTTTTAGCGAACCAACCAATCAAAGCATTCACGTTATTTTTATTGAAACGATTTTGTTTGAAAAAGACGGTAGGGCTGATTACTTTACGATTATTTTTGAAGTGTTATGTACAAAATCTAATCATTTCAGTAAACATCGACAACAAAATGGGGTCGATAGGCTTTATCTCAAAAATCGTCTCATCGATCTATCCCATATCTATCATTAAAGTAGACGCAGACGGAGAACCTATACGCAACGCTAAAGGGCTGTGTCAAGTCTGTGAACCAAGTAAGTCGGTTCATTGGTATCTAACGATTGTCAAAATTAACCGTTTATTTGGACGATAACAGACCGATAAAGTGCACTAAAAAATGTCATAGATCGCGCTTCACAAAGAACAGTTTTCTCATATATTAATTTTAGAAACCGTAAATTTACACCTTACGATGGCCTTCAAATTCCACGTTTTCTCTTCTCTCTTTGACAGATGAACCTGGTGTATTCATCGGCAAGATCACACAAAATAATCCGACAAGAGCATTTTTAGGATATGTGGATCAAAGTGAATCCGAGAAGAAGGTAGTTCGCGATGTTTTTACGAAAGGTGATTCTGCTTTCCTATCAGGTGCGTACAAAATTGTCCTCGTTCAGTATGCGGTCGTAAACATGAGATCTTTATAGATATATAAAATTACAAGTGTATCAGACACAAATATTTTCCACGATGCAGAGCTACATTCGCAATTTAGACAATTTATGAATTTAGTCATAATTATCTAGGAGACATCGTTGTTGCCGACGAATTCGGATATTTGTACTTTAAGGACAGAACAGGAGACACGTTTAGATGGAAAGGAGAGAATGTATCAACATCTGAAATTGAAGGAATAATCAGCAATTTCATCAACTATCGAGACTGTATAGTGTATGGTGTCGAGGTAAAAACGATTGCTCTCTCTTGTGTAGTTTTTTTTTTATTGCTTCTCCATACTGACAATATAAATAATTTATTATTAATTAGATTTTTTCGTAGCCAGTGATATGACTAAAAAAAGTATTGTTAGAATTTTGATTATCATCACATAGTGTTCATATACTAAAATGGTAAAGTAGTCGGAATCATATAATCAACTGTGTATATTGATATTAAAAAGCAATTTTAAAGGTCATGATAGAGTAACACATTACAAGATATTCTCGATAGATTCGAGGTACTGAAGGTAGAGCGGGAATGGCTGCAATCTACGATGAAAGTGGAACATTGAATGTAAATAAACTATCCACCGACATTAAAGAACTGTTACCTACTTACGCCAGGCCACAGTTTATTAGGATTCTGACAAAAATCGATCTTACAGGTATGTTTATGTACATATAAATGTGCATTCCATATGATTCGCTTTCATATAATTCGTTATTATTGCCTCTGACAAATAGTGTCATTTGTACTCGACTTAGTTTGCACAAAATTTAAGCAATATAATTGTTGCGTCACATTTGAATATATACTTTTGCGCATACATCAAATGGGAATAGATTAATTTTTATCAATTTAATTATTCTATTTGTAGGAACATTTAAACTGAAGAAAAAGGATCTCCAAGAAGAAGGATACAATCCGTATAAAATTCAAGACAAATTATATTATTTTGATGCGAAGCTTGGTTATCTTTCATTAACATCAGAGATTTATGACCAGATTCAGCAAGGGAGAATCAAGTTTTAAATACATTAGATAGTTGGGAAATTGTGAATTGTGGTTATAATTATATATACGCACACACACATACGTGTATGCATACACACACACTATCCTAAATGAGTCTCTGAAAACTATTTTATATAGATAGTACAATATCCTCTAGAACTTAGTTATAATGTTGGGGCTGGGGCTGCAAGGTTGGATAAGATGACATACATATATATATATATAAGTATATATATATTTTTTTTTTGTGAATGTATATATATTGTGAATCAAATTTTATTTAATATTTAACAAAAATATTGATATGCTAATTGGATTTTAAACATATTGTGTTATCAAGTTTGCGTATAGCTGTATAATGTTAAGATTTTTTAAATTATATATTTGTTTTTAAATAAAAAGATCTTATCTATTTGATATTTATAGAACTGCCCTATATACTTTGTACTTAAAATTAGAGATTTTTTTATTTATCATTGAGTCGTACCAAAAATTAAAAATGAAGGTTACTTGTTGAAGAATAAAAGTCCCCCGCTGCAAGTTTTTGCTTCAACTGATTACACTTTTGATGTTTTTAATATATAATTTATTATTGAGGAGTTAATATTTTTTATTATTCACTATTTGAGTAAGTTGATTCAACAGAATATAAGATTTAAATATTCATCGTGAAATCCGTCAGGAAATTCGTTACGAAATGCGATATTAAAACATATTCTGGTATATCGATATTATTTGCGAGTTTTACGTAGTAACATCACATGAGCAACATGTGAGAGAGAGCAAGAATTTTATTCCAAAAGACTTGAGATCGTATGTTCTAAAACGCAAACGATATGAACGATATTATACATAAATTCCTGGACTTCACTATTGGAAACGTATTTGGTAAAGACATAACTTGCAGAGAACCCGTGCATCGTTGTGACGATTACCAACCAGGTTCTTTAGTAGAGCTGGGAAGAACCGGTATTAAAGTATGAATTAATTATATAGTTCATGGCTAATATAATAATAGAAAAAGTAACGATCTTATTCCCATTCTTTTATAAACGTATTTGATTACATATTTAAATAGAAAATGTAAAACTATGAAAAACAAACCCTTCAGACGTCAGGAGAAGAGAATCATCAGAACACTGAATTATAATAATATTGAGACGCACCTTTTGTGTAAAATTCCTTTGTAGAAAACTATCGAGAGAGAGAGAGAGAGAGAGAGAGAGAGAGAAAGAGAGAGAGATACTCGCGTGGGAAGACTGTCATAGCGCAGCCGACATTTTGTACAATCGCCACCAAAAATGCAATCAGGTCAATTGGATGATAACAGATCTGCGCGTTGTTGAATTATGTAAACGAGCTCGGTCGATATCACACAAGTTTAACAAGGACAAAAATTGATATTCGATGTAGGATTTATAACCGTCGATATACTCCTTATATTTCGTTCATCAGATCAAACTGCGGAATGCGAGATAAATTTTGTAGAGGATTGTACGTGAAAAAGACAGCCATTCCACTGAAAATCTCTCTCTCGGATCGCTATTTGGACACCAGAGCGCGTTTCAGTGTCATCGTGGTCGGTGCATTTAGAATTTTGTTTAAAATAAAAATGGCGGATGAGAAATAAGATCGTAGGAAGTGTTTCATTTGTAGTGTCGTGTGTTGTGTTTCCCTTAGCACATCTTGTGTCAATATGACCGCTAATACAATCGATCGGTAATTTTCTTGAAAGCTGCGACGAATTTTGTGCATTTTTGTATAGTCCATGTAGTGTGTGACGGGGCATTACATAGAAAGATAAATAATTTATGTAACAGATTTTCACACTCGAAAAACAATGGTAATTATGTGATTATGTAAATTATAGAAAGTATTGATTATCTTATTTGATTTTTCTTATATATACATATCTTGAATTATTGTATTTTATATAAAAATATATATTTATATTTTTGTTAACGTTAAGTTTTTCAAGAAAATTTTAATGCCGTGTGGATTATACGCGGCGCTACCTGCGGCACTACCTGCGGCAAATCCAACAAGTTCACCAGGAGATAGCATGCTATCTCATAATAAGGAGACAGCTACCAAGAAACTAATTCGACCATCTGAATTACCTATTTATCCTCTTGAAGATGACTATACTAAGCAGATCTCATGGTAAAGCACAAGTAATTCCAACTATGACATTATATTGCATCATTATATCTATCTTATAATTATTATATTATATATCTATAATATTTATAATCTATATGTATAAAATTTATCAGAAAATCTTTATATAAAAATATAATTCTATTTTCTATTATCTACGATGTTATTTATAAAATCAACTTATACATGTGTGCAGTTATAGCTCATATAGTTTGTACAATATATGTATTTAATTTTACATAATAGCACAGACTGTCCGCCTTCCTTCTTAGAACAGAATATATCAAAAATTCGCAAATCTGCTCAAGCAGTTGCATCAGAATATCAACATTATACTGGAGTTATCTCGGATTCTGTTAATATCGGTTTCGAACATAGCAGATGTAAGTAACAAGTTGTATATAAAACATGTAATGTATAAGGTTATTTGGTTATAATGATAATGTAGTTATTTGTGTTTTCAGCTCTTTTGGATTATCTCCATGAAGAAAGTAATGTAATGCCTCGTATGGGTGCTATCGGTATCGGTGGATTAACTGGATTAATATTCGGTCTTAGAGGACGTATATTTAAGCGACTTATATATTCTAGCACTGGTGCTCTCACTATGGCAGGTCTGTGTTATCCTAAAAAGGCAGAAGAAGGACTCGACCTGACAAAACATTACGTAAACGTTGGATATAACTTCATCTATGGTGGTAATGAATATTACCTTGTTCTTGCTACATCATTATTAATAATATAAATCTAGATAATATAATTCTAGAATTAGTCACCTTAGTACATTGTTAATCTGAATTTTGCCAACGCGTCTCTTTATGAGTTGCGTGCAATAACATACCACGTGATAATTATATTTTTTATGCTATTCTTGAAAATAATTTTTCTCAGAAATTATACGGATATACTCAAACAGTGATAAATATAGATATATATATATATATATATATATATATATATATATATATATATATATATATCTCAAACATTTTATATGTAGAAAAATGAGAAACATAGCGCAATAATTGCCGGTAATATGTAGGTGTAAGAATTCTTCGTTCTTTATTGTAAATAATTTCAGTCAAACCAGGTGACGAACAAGAGCTGAAAATTGCAATGCCGGAATTGAAATTCCCAAGATCTTTTTCCGAATTTGTAGACTTAACGATTGCTACAGTTTTGACAACAGCTAGTGCTGTTGGGGGTTTTGCACAAAACACATATGCATCTTTAAGCGGTAACAAGGAGGTAGGATGCAACTGAGAATCTTCTGCATCCTATCGCTCCTCCCTTATGTCCCGATCAACGTACTTTTGAATGTGCTTGAATCAGGGTATCGATTATATGATTTTTCCCTAGAAAAACATGAAAAGTGAAAATTCCATATATTTTCAAATTAGATAGTTTATACTTTTCACGAATTCACTACAGGAGGAGAAAATTCATGATCAACTCCCAGGAATATTTTCTTCCGGTTATCATATTATTCCTTATGTCAGTGTGTTTTTCCCTAAGTGACATAATCCACGAGCAATCGAAGGAAAATTACTGCATAGTTCTTTATAGAACAATGTGTCCTACGGAGATCTCTAAATACTGATCAGTTATTGAATTGTGGATGTGTTCAAACTGAATATGTCGCTAAGTATATTGTTACGAATTTTTTTCTCAAAAGAATATCGCAATAAAACACACACCAATTTATGTAAATCTGAAGATAAGGCAAAATACATCTGTGACAGACATTCCGTTAAATCTTAGATGACGATAAAGCTCATTAGGTGCCTATCCCTTCCCCTCCACAGTTTTTCGTCTTATCCTTTGTTTGCCACCTTAGAATTTGTCTTGCTCGCTTTTCGCTGTGTAAATTTTTCTATCTCATCTATATATCGTGTGTGAAATATCTGTATATGTAGATGCTAAAATTTGTGTTTCAGAAAAATCAACCGACAGCCGAGACGAGTGCGAAGACGAAAACAGACGCGAAACAAAATTAGAAGGCTCACGGTGAGGCTTGTACGATGTAGCGAAGAGTGAACGTATGAACATGTTGTCGTAGCGCAAAGAAAAAGAGAGAATTAATTAACTTACTAAATAAATTATATACGCCTAGTTAGTAAATGATAAAGTAGTAAATTAAACGCTCATAATTTCCAAGTTATAAAGAAGAGACTTGATGTCTTCAGCATTCCTCACACGAGATATCCTCGAACACACTGTCGTTTATCTTTCTTCCGCTCATCAGCATCTTTGGGCTACATTTCAAAATGTTGTTTTCGAGGAAATGTCTACTTGGTGGCTGTCCCACAACTTGACAAACGTTTCCTATTGGTTTCTCTTCGAAAGAAGGAGTAAAATTCTCCTCGAAAAGAAACGTTTCGGAATGTGGCCTTGCTTGAAATGATTATAAGTACACGGTTCTGGTTTAAAAGAAAAACCGATTTTTTCCGTGAAGAAGATAATTGCTCGCACTAAACTGAAATTAAATGAAGTTAATATGTTACATGTTGAGGGAAACCCACCCTTGGGGAAAAGAAACCGAAAAGATCGGAAAAATGAAAGAAAAAAAAAATCGATTTCTTGCTATAAATTTCCACATCCAGCGTCCAATAGGAAATTATCCGCCGAGAATTACGAGAGAAATACTTGAAGGACGCGTTACGAGCCTCGGTGAGAAGGGAGGAAAATGCGACATTTTCACCGGGCGTGCAACGACTCGCTCGAAGGCTCCGAAGGTCGCGGGATTCGTCCTGCCAGGACGCGATCACGAGGAAGGCTTCGGCGCGCGAATTGGCGCGCAGCCGCGCGCCTCCGTTTATCGACTCGCCGGGGGGTGCTTCCCCGGTTGCTCGACGGGATTTCGATCTTCGCCCTGGCGCGCACGAGCGAATGGCTCGTTCGAAACCTGCGCACTTCGCAACCCCCAGTATGACTCGGACGCGTGTCTTCGGCAAACAGAAATCGCGCTGCGTAAATCATGAAAGGATAGTCCGATTGATCTGATTTCCCCGTCGGGTCATCGCGCGACCTGACCGACACACGTAAACCCGGACACCCCGTGTGAATCGAATTCTCTTTTTCTCTTCTACAGAGAGACGCGTACAATGTGTACACGCGTGCATCTTATCATCCGAGAGAAAGGCAGCCGATGATCGATTCGAGCGCGTCTTCGCGTCTTCGCTCTCCTTCCAGGTGCGACGGGAGAGGTAATCAGAGAACGCTCGCCCAGGTAGTCCGGGGAGGTTCAGTGACCGGTCCGGGGTGCAAGCATGAGGATCGTCCTTCGACCGTTCCCCGACGGCGGTGTGCTTTTTGTGACGCTCGCTGCTGGCCCGAAGGTACACAGACCGGCGTAATAGAATCTTAATGCATCAAGTTGGAGCGGTGTCGCTCGTCATGCGTCAAGATTTTATTATGCCGGTCTGTGTAGCTCGCGTGCAATACTCGCACTTACAATTCGGACGCTGTGTGAAGCCGATACTCGTTATCATTGATCGCCCCCCTTTGTCTCCGGGTGAAGAGACCTTGAAGAGGAAGAGTATATTCACAGTGGAGGCTCACAGTGCGCGCGAGATATAATATGAGGGATGTGTGCCGATGAGTTCCGTGCCGGACAATGCGTGCACTCCGCGTGACCTGAGGATCGGCAGATCGAGCTGTTAGAATCACAGGGTAAGCGAGCTGCGATTTTCGATTTTAGAATTTAATTTGACGCGTCGCCGGTATGGCTGTAATATCGCCGATTTTTGCGTAAAATATAATTAACTGCGCGTAACAAGTTAGATACGGCCGGTGGAGAACCGAACTTGCTAACATATGCACTTATTCGTCGCGTCTTTCGCGATTCAAGCTCGAGTTGAAATAATAAGCGCGGATTAGCGAGGTAGTTAACGTTCGTTGATAGAATCGAGTGGAATTTCGAAATAAAACCCAATGGAATAGATTCGAGTTCGACCGATCGTAAGTCGCGTTTAAAGTGATTTCCGTCTTGGTCGTTCCATCTTTCAGCATCCATGCAACACAAATATGTCACATACGCATCAGGCCTGTTCCTTTTCACTGAATTAGCGCACACTTGTAGAACTGAAAAAGATACACAGTTAAGTGATGACACAGTTCCTCGATGGAGGAAAAAGGAAAGGAGAACCGGTGCAAGTTAGTGCAGTCAGTTCGGCGATAAAGAACGGGCCTATTGTCGTAAATTGAAAAAAAGAAAGGAGAGAGAGCATGCATCGCCGAGCCGCATTGTTCGACGATGTACATCCTGCTCGGAACGTAGGATTAGCCCGACTCGTAGACTCACGTCTACACGTTACGTTATTCTCGGCGCTCAGCNGGGGGGGGGGGGGGACGACCGGCTGCAAAAGACGCAAACTTGTTAAACACTCATTATGCACGGGAGTGTGTATCTGCGATATTCGATGCGTTCGATTCGAAAATAGAACTGCACTGGTACTGAAAGGCGTTATTGTCAGCCTGGGAGTAATGAGCGAAGAAAGGACACCGACAAGGGGAATTGTCTCTTTCAGCCTGAAACCTACCGATTTTCTAGTCGTATCCCCGCGTTACCGTGGCGGAAAAATTACACGAACACCTGCTGTACGAAGTGACTGAAGAGCAACAGAAATGAGACGAATACACTCGCTGCACGATGTACACGGATAACTTGAAATTGATTGAAATCGATCTGAACACTCGTAGAGGACAGAGAAATCTATTGTAAGATGTTCGTTATTTACACGGTCAATTCGAGGATGAATTCTTCGAGGAAGATTCACCGCGGAAATTCAGTCTCTCAGTCGGGCTCGTTTTATAAAACGATGTCTTCGTTCCGAGATATTGATATCGCGATCTATTGTTAAAAATAATTATCGCCGAGAGTTGCGTAGTAGCGCTGGAAAGGGCTAACTAAAAATTGAAGCCGCACGCCGACTTGTGCACGTTCGAATCGTCGTAGTGGAAATTTGCGTGCCACGAGGAGGAGCCCGTCGTGGAGCACACATTATACGCGTCCTTGTTATATAGTTAATCTCGGTGCGCGTTTCTAAAATTGGGATACGCGCGTGTGTGCGAACATGTCACATTACAGTCCGCCGGTAATCGATACCATGTCGTGTCCTTCCGACCGACGACGCTGTTAGGCATTTTCACGTGTGAATTACACACGTTCGCACGTACACACGCTGAGAGTATACACTAACCTACTTTCGCGGAATAACGACGTATACTTTATTAAATAGCTGAAAGTATCGATTAAGCAACTTAGCGTTATGTGGCTTTTATTGGATACTTAATTAGATGGTTATTTAGAGAGACGGTTTTTAATAGACATCAGCGCGAGTACGTGGCGATAGACGCTTGTCGTTGTTTCTGTGATGATGATTTTTCACATTTTTTGTACCGCCAATGTACGTACGAATCAACGTTCGCTTCGGATTTGCGAGACTTCTTAGCTACCCCCTCGTAGAATTTTCCGAATCGATCGGCTATGCAGAATTAAAGAGATCTCTCTTTGCCCTCGACTGATTGAGTTAGAAATCTACTCGCATTTACCCCGCGACACCACGTGCGTGTGTGTGTGTTAACTGTTCAGGAACTGTTCGGACTTTCCTTCAGGGTGGATATGGTAACTATGAACTCCGAAAAATCGGCTGGCCGCCGGAAACCAGTGGAGAAGAGCAGCATCGAAAAGGCACCGGAGCATGCCGAGGAGCAGGCCGGGAAGAAGGATGAAGACAATCGTATGAATGAATCCCCGGATTTGTCTCCCAACACTCCCACATATAACGTCACTGCCTCCTGCGCCGAAGACACCCC
This sequence comes from Dinoponera quadriceps, assembly GCF_001313825.1. Lineage (NCBI taxonomy): Eukaryota > Metazoa > Arthropoda > Insecta > Hymenoptera > Formicidae > Dinoponera > Dinoponera quadriceps. The sequence continues at coordinate 474,647 of NW_014554606.1, read as the reverse complement.
TAACTATCTTGTCTATAAGAAGGTAACGCCGCCTATAAAAAGGATCGTATCAACGCACGCACGCACGCACACACACAGACGCGATATCGACTGACAATACTTGTATCTCGCGCAATGACGCTGTCCCCGTGTATATAATTCCCTTCTGCCGACTCGAGCGTGTAATCAGCATATATTACGGCTTTTAATTTTCTCCTTTTCTCAAGCGAGTCACTTTTTCCCCTTCGTAAGATCGCACCGCGTTTTCAGATGGAGTCGATCGTGGAGAAGATGTTGGACGAATTCACGGGCGTTCCCGTGAAAACGGTCAAGACTTTCATGACGAAAACGCCGTCTGTCTTCACCGGTAGAGCGAACAAAAAAATATATATTCACACATTTCGATGTTTTCGGTAAAGTAGAATTTGGCCCGCATGTAATATTCGGTTTCGCGCACTTCAGGTACAGATCTCATAGCGTGGATGATGAAGAGCATGGACATAGATGATCAAGGTAAAAAGAAAACAAAACTTGATTTCTCTGAGTTGTGCGCGCTGACTTTCCAGAAGTTATTTCGCGGGTGACCGCGAAATTCGAGAAAATCTCTGATATGATACTCGTGTGTTGGCTCAGAGGCTCTTCACGTGGCTCATCTAATGGCGTCCCACGGATATTTCTTCCCCATCGACGACCACTGCCTTACCGTGAAGAACGACAACACGTTCTACAGGTTTCAAACCCCTTATTTTTGGCCATCGAACTGTTGGGAACCCGAGAACACCGATTACGGTACGAGAGAATATCGATGTAATTCAATCAGCGTGGTTCCTCGTATCCCCGTTTGCGCGTGTTCACCCGTCCTTACATTTACTATTTCTTTTCACTTCGCCAGCCGCACTTTGATACATCCGTCGGTGCGTGTGCGCCTTAAATGTTACAGCTGTCTATTTATGCAAAAGGACGATGCAGAACAAAACGCGGCTGGAATTGGCGGACTACGAGGCGGAGAACCTGGCTAGATTGCAAAAGATGTTTTCGCGAAAATGGGAATTTATCTTTATGCAGGCGGAAGCGCAGAGCAAGGTCGACAAGAAGAGGGACAAGCTGGAAAGGAAGGTCCTGGACAGTCAGGAGAGAGCCTTCTGGGACGTGCATCGGCCAATGGTAAAAATGCGCGTCTCTCGCATGCGCGCGATTGAACTAATTACGCGCGATATGACGCGTTCGCGTGATTATTCGTCGCGTGATGAACGTCGAGTCGAATTGAATTTGCAGCCCGGATGCGTGAATACCACGGAACTCGATATCAAGAAAGCCTGTCGCAGTCACAAGTCGGTCGTACAGCCGAGCAAGCACTTGCAACTGGGACTCGCGGGCGGCCGGATATCGCCGTCCGTGGAGTCGCGTCCGCCGAACCCGTCGCCGTCAATAGAATGTCTGCAGAAGGAGATCGAGACGTTGAAGGACAGGCTCGACAAGCCCGTCATCAAAGTCTCGAAAGTGGCTGAAGCGTATGTAGACGAGAATTCCCAACACCGTTTGTCGAAGAGAACACAAAGCCGATCTATTCATTCGACTCGACATCGCTCGACGAGAAGAAAGCAGCATCGAATCGATGAAATCGGCCTTGCTCGACAAAATATCGCGTCCACTGGACGAATTACGCGCTGGCGCGACGATATGCGTTGATATAGTTTGCCGATCGAATCGCAATCCTCGTCTCGCAACTCGTTGCAGCGACCGTAGAATTCGTTCAGTGAATCAAACGCGTCGTGTGCTCGATTTGTTTGAAATTGGCTGAAATCCCGTTGATTCTACCACTTTCTTTCTTCTCGGTGCGGCATTCGCGGTTTATTTGAGCTTGGTTAGGCGCATGCACGATATATATAGGCTGATCGATATCCGCGATATTTTTAGTTTGATCGGATACTTTGAGCAGTACATGGAATACGACCCATTTTTCACTCAGCCCGAGCTGACGAATCCGTGGATATCCGATAGCCCGGAAATGTGGGAGCAAGAGAAATTAGCGTGCGTATATAGTCGACGACGAGAAAAAAGATCCGTCGCGACGTTCAGTTCGGATCTGCAATAGGTGTGGCGAGCCTTTGGCCCCGATGACTAAATTGCAATTATTGCAATATAGTGCGATTTCGAGCGAGAAGCATTTCTACCAGACGTCGCAATTTCCACGATTCAAGCGTTGTCACAACTTTTGACAGCGCGGGAAACGCCTTTTGTCAGAAATTACGTTACATTTTATCGCTTGGCACAAAAGGCTAAATAGGCTTATCACTCGCCTATTGTAGATTCGGGCTTGAAGAATCCGATAAAGCGAAATGTGTGTTGATCGACGCTTTTATGTACGCAGGAAAGAAATATCGACGAGGAGGGTGAAGAGGTGGGCGTTCAGTCTGCAGGAGCTCCTGCAGGATCCCGTCGGTAGAGAACAATTCATACGCTTCTTAGATAAGGAATTCAGCGGCGAGAATCTCAAGTACGTGCAGCACGTCTCTGCGAATCTTCTCTCGTTCGAGATTACGCTGCCTCATTCGAACTTACTTACGCCCGTCCGTCTGTGTTCGAATGACGCGTAATATAAAAGCTCAGTTTACATTCAGGGAAACGAGATCATTTGTGATGTGTGCAGATTTTGGGAAACCGTACAGGAATTAAAAACTTTACCGCAGAAAGACGTCCAGACGAAAGTCGACGAGATATGGCGCGAATTCCTAGACACGGACGCCAGTTGTCCCGTCAATGTCGATTCTCGGTCTTACGAGATAACGAAAAAGAACCTCGAAAAGCCGGACCAATGGTGTTTCGACGTTGCCGCGGTATTCATTTGTTTTTCATCCCACGAGTGCACCCGCAGCTACTTCACACTGCGCGCACTCTTTCACACATGTAATATCTCGCCTCTCGGGGCACTATTATACTCTATTATTATTATTATTATTATTATTATATTCTCTAGGCACACGTATATCATTTGATGAAGAGCGACAGTTACTCGAGATACATGCGCTCGGAAATGTACAAGGACTTCCTCAACGGATCGAAGAAAAAGGTGCGTTACTTTGCAAACATCACTTCTCCTTCGCATCGCGCGTACAGTTTGAAATCGAATTAATTTAACGACGTTGCAACGTGGTAGCATTAAGTTATCCGCTGTGAAACAATTCCTTTGTCCACATACGTGGAATTAAAATAATCTATTTTTTATTACGTCACGCGTATATATTATCAGTTTCGCCGTGTGATTAATGAGAGCTGTTTCGTTTTGAAACTTTGCAGACTTCGGTAAAGGGCATTCGCTCCATCGTATCCTTCACAGGACGAAGGGACACTACGGTCTCGTAACCTGCCAATTTCTAACATCCGCGGTATATTCGCGTCTCTCTAACTCCGCTGTTCCGTTCATCCCTCCGACTCTGTCAGCAACAACACGAGAAACTGACGAAGGAACGTTTTCACGACTCAAAGCGCTCTTTATTTCAATTAGTCCAAATATACCACTGATATATGCACTTGTATAATCGAATGTTTTATACCGATACACGCCGGCTAAGATTATTTGAAACGTTATCGTAAGACAATCGTGCTTATATGCTTTCCGGCTCGATGACAGAGCGGTCGATCAGATTGCTCGAACTTTCGCTGGGAGAAAATTGTTTCGAGCTTCGCAAAAGTGAACCGCCGTTCTTAAGACCGTATGTAGTATATGTACTTATTTCACTCGTTTTTACTTTCATTTCGTTATTTCTCCAGTTTTCCCACTATAACACACTTTTGGGCGAAGATGTAATAAATGTAAATAATGCGTGTAAATATGCGCCTTTTCTTAATTCATATCGGATGTATCGGACACGTTAGACAACAGTGCGGATTATACAACACACGGAAATTAATTGTATAATATAGCGGAACTCTGTACTTTCAATTCAATCGCTGGAGGAGAGTTCGTAGTCGAGCTGGAACGATATCGCTCGTACTACGCGCGTCGATATATCGGTGTATCCGACAAACTCGTACAATGTACGCAGTAACTACCTTTCATCGAGTCGTATAGACATTATGTCGACAATGACCGTGTCTCACGAGTGTCGACGCGCTTGCACGCGTGCTACATTTTTATATCGATTCAATAATGTGCACGATAGCTTTCCGAGTGCACTCTGGTATACGTTCGACCTCGCTATAAGAATGTATTATTGATCTCAGGCACAAAATAAGTCGCCGGGAAAAAGCGGTGAAAGCGGAAAAAGGGAGAGAAAAGTTCGCAAGATCAAAAAAAAAACAAATTTACGACACCAGTTGAGTGTCGCGAGATACGCGCGTCTCTGTGAAGCTGAAAAATTATAGAATAGAATCCGAGCTTCTCTCTGTGTAACTACCGAAAGATCAATAAATACAAAACTTGTATTAAGTAAAGAACGAATAGGATTTGTGAGAGAGAGAAAGAATGCGTACTCTGGATTTAAGCAAAATATTTTGCAATCCGTACAACACTCTTTGATAATAAGATTCATTGACGGTGTATCATAATTATTTTCCTCCTACATCCGTGCTGCTCGTGTGTCTTTTTTATCCATATCCATATGTAAATGCATATTTTAACATAGAAAAAATAAAGTTCCTCGCGTGTGCGCGCGTTCACACAATTTTCTCTTATCGAGCTTCCACTCGGTTCCCCGTACATACAGATTGCGTCATATTGTTGTGTCCTTTTTCATTCCGACGATAAGAATCCCCACATTCTTTCGACTGATTTTTTAAATAATATATTTTTTCTCATTATACAGAAACCACTAGTCGTTCCACTTATCGTACAAGCGGAATATACTCACGGAGAGACGTACATACGTATATTGAATCCGTTAAAACGTTAATTCGACGTCTCTCGCCAATGGATAATAATATTAATAATTCGCTGACGAATATTTGAAACTCTCTCCTTTATTTCAAGCAACACATCGTCCGTTCGACGAAGGAACTCCGACAAAATTCAAAACTCTCTTCGTCCTGTTTTCCGATAACTAGAGTTTACTTTCTAACTAAGTCTCAGTGCGTTACACGTACGACTATCTATTCGTTCGCCTTCGGCCGGCGATCTCGTTTTCAGTCCAACAATCGAAAATAGGTCCTCGCAAAACTTGTAATACAATATAGTCCTTTTACCAAGGCACACACTTGAGAAACCGGTCCGTCGGGGACTCGTCACTACTTCGCCGACCGAATCCTCTCACATCGCTTCCAGATCCTTCTTGTTGTTCCTCTTGATGATCGGCACCGCCGCCCAGAGCGCGGTGCCCAGGATCAGGATGATACCGAAGGCGAGGAAGATCGGCTTGTAGGAGAGCACGTTCTCGAAGATGATCCCGCAGACTGGCGGCCCGGCGAGCTGCAGCACACCGTTCACGAACAACGATATGCCGTAGGACGAGCTGAGCTTCTCGGTTCCCAGCATGTCCGCCAGGATGACCGTGGTGATGCCGATGTACATGCCCGAGGAGAGGCCGAAGAGGCCGCAGAAGAACGACAGCATGGTGTAACTGGTCGCCATTGGCAGCAGCGCCAGGGCGATGCCGCTTGTGCCGAGCCCACCCACGAAGTAGTAATACTTGGGTATGAAGTCGATGTCGGACAAGGACGCCCCGCCGATCCGGCCGACCAGATCCAGCGCGGAGACTATGGACAACAGCAGGGCGGACGAGTTCTTGTCGAAGCCCTCGGCGATCGCGTAAGACGGCAGCAGAATCATGAAATTCGTGTTGCTGATGGCCGACGTGGAGTTGGAGATCAGGATCACCAAGTAGATGGGGTCCTGCAGCACGCTCAGGTCAAAGAAGCGCGTCTTCTCGCTCCTGTCCGGCTCCCTCGGCGATTTCGACGCGTCGCTCCGCTTCGGCTCCTCGACGTACCTCCCGTTGCTCTCCTCCTTGTCGGCGCTTCTCGAAGAATCGAGTCGCGCTGTCTGGCCGTCTTCGGCATGAGCATGGTTCCGCGACAGACTCAGCGTGTCCGGGCTGTTTTCCCCGCCGTCGTCCTTCGAAGCGAGACCTGGACGGCTCGTCTCGCGAATATCGCTCGCGTCCGGAACGTCCTTCCGCGGAACATCGTCCACCAGCGTTTGAGAGATCGAGTCCTTCTTAACGGCGTCCGAACGTACTTTCGTAGCTTCCCGATCGTTCTCCTCGTAAGCCGGGTTCTTCTCAGACATGTAAGACGCTTTCTCGTTGATCGACTGCAACACCACGTTACGCTGGAGGTCCGACAGCTTGTACACGCGTTTGTCGTCGTACGTGTCTCGAAGACCCGAGTCGAACTTGCCACCGATTCCCATCCTCTCATCCGGCTCTTGTTTCCTCTCGACGGGTTCGTCGAGTGTCAGCGCTTCATTGTCGATACCCTCGTCTATGACTACGGTCTTCATGTGCTGCTCGACCGGGTGGTACAAGAGGCCGCATACCAGTGTGTTCAACGTGATCGCGCCCATGATGAGTACCGCTCCTCTAAAAATTTCAATTGTTAATCGTAACTGATTTCTTCGGAATCAGCGAAATCCGAGAAATCTATATAATAATAACAATAATAATGAAAATTTTATTTACGAGAAAATCCTTTAAGATGCATGAATTACCGAGAAAAATCATAAACGATATACGTAAACTCTAAACTTAATACGTCAGAATTAGAAAACAGGGAGAGTATGTGACTATAAATATGCAGTAGATATGGATAAATTAAATTAGATAAATAAATAAGTAGACGTCAGAATGTTAGAAAATAATAGATCGGTATTAGATTTGTATCGAGAAAAATCTCTCGGCGAAGCTTCAGTCTTCGAGAGATTTTTTCCCTCACAGCCCGCTTCAAATGAACACGCGATCGGGCGCGTTGAAGTCAAGTTTCGCGAATTACCTGTATCCGAAACAATCCAGGAGATATTGCAGCAACGGTGGCAACACTATAGTGCCAATTGCGCTGCCAGATATGCACAAGCCGTTCGCTACACCCCGTAGCTTCTCGAAGTACGACGTAACGATGTACACCGTCGGTGGGAATGATAATCCAGCGCCAATCCCGACCATGAGCCCGTAACTGCATAGAGAGAGAGAGAGAGAGGGAGGGAGAAAAAAGTCGCTATTATTAAATCGCGAAACGTAGAGGATCCTTGGAAATAAAGACTCGTATTTACTAACGACTTTACCGATGCGTCGGTCGTAACGGCATTACCTGACGTAAAGGTAGGTAACTGAATTGGCGAAATAGCTTAACATCATCCCGCTGGCTGCGAAGGTGCCGCCGATGAGGGTCACCGTCCTGTAAGAGTACTTGGTCGACAGAATACTGGATAAAGGACCTGCGGAATATTTTTACATGATCTCCCCACAGGTTTCTCCGATTTATCGACTGGAGCACAAAAGTGTGTTCGCTCCCTTCGCTCTTTCATCAGTTCACCTCTCAGAAATCCCAGAGATGTCTACGAACGCGGGATTATACCGGTCAGATGACAGATCATCGCGGCAGAACGGCGCAAACTTAAAATCGATCGACTTTGATACAAATATGCTGATAAATTTCGTGTGAATTTTAACAGATTTTTGCCCCCTTCCCCCACCCTCCCCCAACTGAAATCCCGGCTACGTCCGGATTTCCTAAAAAAACGCGCCGACTTCGCCGAAGTTACCGGAATCTCTCGGTTTATATCCCTGTTGAAAAAAAAAAAAAAAAGAAAAAACGTGTGGAAACTTGTATAGAAAATCCATATGGAATCCCACGGTTACTCCTGAGGATTTTCCCGAAAAGTCCAGATCCAAGGTAACAATGCACGTGGACTCCCACGTGGATTTTCAACATCCTATATGAATTCACAATTCCGTTGGATGTTCCCACGGGGATTCACGTGGAAACTTTCAACAGGTACGGCTTCCATTCTCAGATTCACCTCGTGCGGCATCGTCTGTCCACCTCGACCTTGCTTACCGCTCTCATTAACGCGAGGGATCTCGTAACGAACGGCGAAGCCGATAATTCCCAACTGATTCCCTTTTAATTAGACAGTGAGAAGCGAAAAGAAAAGAGGGAGAGAGCGAACGATGTATCACCCGGACGAACGAGTGTCACAAAGAGCGACACTCGGACGAGTAAATTGGAAGGTGGACGATGTCGGGATTACTTACCTAACGAGCTGTACAGAAAGTAGCATAACGCCGGCATCCAGGAGGCCGCCGTGGAGGACGCCTTGAAAACGTGCAGGAACTCGACGAAAAGCACGCCGAACGACTTCACCGTGCCCGGGATCAGGAAGTTGACCACGAGGGCGGAGAAGAGGACGACCCAGCCCCATCCGCCGTCCGGCGGCACCGTTTTCGTCTTCGCCTTCCTCTTCGCGCTCGACATGCCTTCTGCCGCGGTGCTGCGAGGCCGCGGCGCGGCAACGGCGGCGGCGCCGGTTCCGCGCGACTCTCGGCTGTAAGCCGTTCAAGGGACGAGTAGCTGTTACGCATGGATTATAATAGACACTTTCTGCCGCGAAGGTAAGAGAGAAAGATCATTATCGGCCATTAAAAAGGATAAATCAGCCGGCCGGATCGCCGACGGTGTCCTCGACGGGGGCGCCGCAGTCGCGCGCTCCGTCTTAACAACGTGATTTAAGTCTACGGATCTACAATAGGTGCGTAAGGCATTTGGCCTTTTGCTCCTTTTGCGCTGAATCGTAATGTTCCAGCGCTACCAGACGCCTGAGCGATCTTTTAAGATTAGATATTAAGTCGGAGATCTGCGATCAGGTCTTTCCTCGGGAAAAATTATGTTACAATTTAGCGCTTCGAGCAAAAGGCCGGGGGTCTGCTACACCTGTTTGCAGATCCGGAGCTTAGCTCCCTTTGTTCCGAGCAATAAAATGCAACGTCATTTCGGACAAAGGGCGTTTCCCGCACCGCCAAAAGTCATACAACGCTTGAATCTTAGAAACTGCAACCTCTGATGTTGCACTGGGAACGCTTTTTGATAGAAATTACATTGTTTTTTTTTAGTGTTTAAAGCAAGAAGCTAAAAGCTCACTGTTGTGGGCTGTCCTGCCTGAAACGTTACCACGACTTTCAGCAGCGCGGAAAACGCCTTAAGAAGTCGCGTTACATTTTATCGTATATTCAGAGCAAGAGGCCAAAGGATCACTACACCTGTTGTTGATCGAGACTAAAGGAATCGCTATCGGACAAGCACGCGATTTAATAGGCCGGTCGATATCAAGATTCATCTTTTTTTTTCTCCTTGTACACGAGTACGAACAAAGAGTGAATGGCTCTTCTGCATTTTTTGCACCTCGTCAGCGTTCAGATCTGCATGTGAACTTCAGTGATCCTGTTCCCTCTTTCGACGGACCATTCGGCGGCTCCTCTGTGCAGTTTCTATTATTATTTACACCGGTCGGACGCGAAACGTCATTATTCCGCGATTCCTTAATTTATACGCTCTCGTTTGCGAAACACGATGATTATAACGTTACACGCGTGCTCGAAGAAAAAGAAAAAGAATATCCTCGCAGGACGGGTGATCCTACGTTTACTTTTTCTTTCCCGCGCACGTACATACATCCTCCTATTCCTTTTCTTTTTCCGGGAACCGCAATCGCCGTGTAATGAGTGTAATCGCATTTTAATTGAGAGTTACATGCCGACGACTCTCCATCGATCAGGTCCGCAATCGGATCCGCAATCAGTGAAGTAGAACAGAACGTACATATAGAAATAAACTTCGTGACTCATTACTGGAAATAGTAAAAGTAACACACTTGACGGTGCAACTCGCCAACATTGACGTGTCGTGTCGGTTTGTATCTTTGTCTTATTAATTAACATCTCGAACCGGTGGGATACGTCCTGCCGTACGTCGTACGCTCGCGACACACAAGGCAATCTCGACACACGCGCGCGCATTCGCGTGTACGCGCGACATCGCGATAGTCGCGGACTGTCGCGTGGTGCGCGGCCATTAATTTGGAATTGCAGTTATTACGCGGTTTTTAGATCCAAACCTATCTTCACGTATCTATAGACGGTCCGTCTGACCGTCAATTCAGCTGTGAATTACGCGGAAATGTAACAGATGTTTGACAATAGTTAAACAACGGTTGCAGGGAACGCTTCTGGCGAAGAAAAGAAGGTAGCGTGCAGATGGACTCGTTCGGCGCGGATTCGCCGACGGACGGACATTCGAGTGCATATGAAAATAAAGAGGTCAGGCGGGGGAAAAAATCTCAGTTCCCGCGATTGAACGGAGACCAAACGAAAAGTCAATGACGAGAAACGAATGTCTCTGTTGCCGCGTTACTGAGAACATTCGTGTAAAAACATTCGGCCTGTCCAAACTCGGTCGGGACAACTGAGAGCGATTGTCTCAGGAGGAATCTTTCTATTTCTACAATCAAATTTTCCTTTGGTCCTACTCCAAACAGCGGAAAATTCAGTCAGGGGATTGTTTTTTCGTGTGCATGAAAAAAAAATGTCAATTCTCGCAATTGAATAGAGACCAGGTAAAAACTCGGTGGACGAAGAATATTAGCTCTGTGTTATCGCGACTGAAAACATCCGTGTGAACATTAGCCGCATTAAAACTCGGACGGGACAGCTGAGAGCAATTGACCTAGTGGAAACTTCCTACGGGAATCTTTCCGTTGCTACCGAGAACGTTTTAATTAATTTCGGAGAAAAAGCTTCTCATGTATAATTGTACATAAAATATGTCCGTATGTGTGTGCGTGTGTAAAATTATGTAATTATATATTGTTATATATAATTATACACTTGACGGTGCAACGATACAGTTGTATATGATTATATAGAGACATATATATAATTAATACATATATGTCTCTATATAATCATATACAACTGTATCGTTACTTCATACATAATCATATACTTATATATATATATATATATAGACACATATATGACGTCTTATATATAATTACGATTATAATTATATACAATTATACCTAATTACAAACCTAATTATATGTAATTATATATAACTATTATGTTCCATTATGGAATACACCGAAGGATTTCTCGTATTGCGTCGCAATTTTATCAGTTCCTTTCATTCGGACGCGATTGTAGGTTTCGACGACGATCGAACGTCGTCGCAGCTCCACCGTGAACAAATTGTCACCGTGGACAAAGGGACTCGGGTCGGGTTGATTCACGAGAGTGGTTTGATTCATGAGACGCGGCTGTTCCCGCCGTATTCGGATTTTTCTTTCCGATAAGAATCAACGGCGAAGGCCCGTCGAGGCGCCGCTCGACCTCCGAGGGTCGTTCGCGTTTGCGTTCCTATGCAAACGCGCCGCGACACAACGGTGAGAAAAGTCCCGTAATCGAGCACGGTCGCACAGGTTACGCACAGGTGATACTGAGCAGCGAGTAGGCACGTCGTTCGCGAACACCGCGCCACGGTGCCATGAATGATTCCATTTACTACGGATGCGTAAAACGCTCGAACGAACGCGATCGAATGCAATCGGAATCGGCGCGCCGTTCTCCGCCACATACGGGGTGTGCTGGAAAGACGGGTACACCCGGGGAGAACGCGCTCGGGATCGGGAAAGGTCGCGGACACTTTTACCTCCTCGCAAGGCGCGTACCCGACGGGAAAAATTTAATCCCCCGAGAATCGCCGGGGAAGAAATTCTCCTATCACGGCGAACACTGTTGCCGGAAATTCGTCGGGAAGAAAAATCAATAGGCGGAATATTCATAGTCAGATCTTATATTCGAGAACGTCTCGAGTTTCATCCTGAGTCGAGATTTCAGTCGTACTTTAAATCTAACTAAAAGTTCTACGTTAAATGTTGAAAAATCTTCTATTGTCCTCTTTTAATACTACAAGCGGGAACTTATTTCCGTTTTTTTTTCTTCTCCATTTGAAGACTTAATGTAGAATTTAAAATCTCGACTCGGACAAATACTGTACGGATTTAGCTCCACGAAGCAGCTGAAGATGAACTCGGGAGGATTTCAAATCTCAAAATCTGACTGTGAATAAATATAAATCGCGACCCAAGTCGCGACCCACCTTTCATCCACCGATAGCAGGTGGTAAAGCTCGATAAAGCGGGATATCACTCGGCGTCATATCCCTCGCTTTTCTTTCTTCCCCTTCGCAAAAAGATCGGAAGAAATCAGCAGGGGGAAGGAGGAAAAGGAAGGTTGGCTGGTTAACAAGGAAATCGCGCGGATTGTCGCGCTCGGCGGCGATAAACAGGGATTGTCACGACGATACGCATTCTTCTGACGTGCATTCTCTCTCGTCGAGAATTCTCTCTCGTGGTGTGCTTTACATCGTGCCGAGAGAGAGAGAGAGAGAGAATACAGACACGACGCATTCACACGTGAAGCCGGCACAGGTCATGACGCATCGTCGTGTCACATTGTGTAAATTGCGAGAGAGAGAGAGAGAGGGGGGGGGGAGGTCGTTACTTGGCGACATTAGACAGTTTTACGTTTGGATGTTACGTTGATATTTATTTCGATATCGTTTTACGAGCTTCGCACGCAAACACCGATTCGCCCGAGTCTCTATTATACGCTTGCATTTTCTCTATCACGCCTGGCATGCGTAAGATAGGCGTACTAAGCGGTACTGAGCAATCGCATCCGCCAATGACAATAACAAATGACACGCTCGTTAACGTACAGGCGCCTTGGAGCATTACGATGAATTAATATCCGTAAACAGAATTCGAAAGGAGAAACGCGCTCCGAGATATGAGAAGGTAACGGGTAGATGTTAAAAAAAGAAATAAATATATGTATATATATGTATATACACACGTTGAAACACGCGCCGTGTCGGAGTCGCGCGACATGCGCGCACACACGCCCTTTCCGCGAAAGACAGATTACGTGTGTATATTCCGCCGTGTGTATATTCCGCCATGTATATTCCGCCGTGTATATTCCGCCGTTTCGTTATTAGAAAGCCGGATTGTTCGAGTCTTTGTTTTCTGTTCTGTTTTCATTCAGTTGCCGATTCAGTTGAAATTCTGCCGGTCGCTTGCATCATCGTTACTACCCGCGCCGCTCATTGCGCGCTTCGTGCTCATCTCAAGTCGAAATACAAATCGCAAACGAAGAGGCGATCTGATCTCTCCGTCGATCTCGTTGTCTTCCCCTTGCGATTTTACGATACGTCCTTTGAAGAAGAACCGTGAAGAACCGAGAGAAAAATCTCACTGAAAAATTCCGGATCCGTATTTTGAACCATCTTTCATCGATAAAAGACAATCGATAAGAGAGAATTCGGAATACGGGCCATTTTCGCGTTTCAACCGCATCTCCTTCTGGTTTCGCCGCAAAAAATCGCAATAGTGCGTGTAATGTTATTACTTTAGGCAGATTTCGAAATTTATTTTACCTTTTTATACGATTCTTTGTTCTTACGCGGTCTTATTGCAATTATATAATGTAATATTTCTCCGAAGGAAATATTTGTTTTTTCGCGGTGTTATTATGTAATTATTATTATTATCACCGAGTTGCAATAACGTTTACTAGGAAAAACTCTTCTTTTGACGATTCTTCTCTACGAATTTTGTCACTTATGCGATTACAAATATCATAAACTCCGTTCTCAGTAAGAAACGTCGGTGGGAGGCTGGAAGAGCGTATGTGCATTCGTCTCTCTCTCTCTCTCGAGTGCACACGCTCATAGTTGAAAACAGAAGTGCCGCATCGATATCGATGCGAGATCGTGCGCGAAATATAACAACGAACAATTTCACAAACTGCAACACACACATCTCTCTCCCGTGTTTACGTGTAGCTTCAAATCGAGTTACACAGAAGATTACATAATGCAAGGCATGACATGCGACGTGCAAGGCCACCGCATTCTAACAATATTAGTCAACAAATCTAACTCCTCCTTTTTGCAACTCGTTTCTGAAACTCTTTCGTGAAACTTAACACGTCTGGTCTAAATACGTTATCGATATAATGTAATATTTTGCAGCGTTCATCCCCTGCGCCCCCCCTAATACGTGCGGTGAGTTTATAGCGAGTTGAGACAATCGAGTAAAGCCACCGAGATGAAACTCGAGATATTAGTTTCTCTCTCTTTCTGGCGAGGTAAGCTCGCATTAAAAGATCACCGACCCAGTGTGCAGCTTAGCGATTTCGCGCGACGACCTGGAAATCCGACATTTCACCGATTTCCAACGAACAAAGATGTGTCAGCCGTTTGAGGATTGGCAAAAATACCGGCGGCTTCTCTCCCTCGAAAGATCACCGAGCGCCGTTCGCGGGCGAAAAATAATATTAATCCCACACTGACCTGGTAGACATTTCTTCACCTTTCTGCATCTCCTCTTCTCGTCTCACCGTGGCAGCGACGAGGAAGGCTACGGTGGTAGGCGGTGGTGGGCTGAATCACCCCCGTCGGAAGGCCTGTTCTCGCTCTGGCAGGAGGGCAACGGGAAGCAGGATGCTCATCGGACGTTTGCTATCATCCTGTGTGTCTTCGACTAGAGACTGCACACACCAGCCACCGGAGAACCCGTTCCTCTCCCTCTTCTTTTTCCCTCAGCTCTCCTCGAATCGGCGCAGGAAGAACACCCGAAGGCTGCCCCCGACTTTTATCGTACCAAAACGGTCACCGCGCCGCGCCATTATAAGACCGGTGTGTGCACACACGCCTCGGCCGGTGGGCACCACGTACACGCGGTGTACACCGTGCAATTGTTTCCTTCAGGCTTCTGGCCGGTTGACTAGCTGGCTGGCTCGGCCAGCTACCTCTCTGTCTGGCCAGTGAGTTAGCTGATTGACTGACTGACCGGCCGACTGTCTAGCTGACTGACTGGTTAGTTGACTGACTCAATGACGACTAGCTGGCCGGGTTGATTGGCTGCCGGGTGATCGGCTAAACCGGCTAGTTGGTTGGTTTACTGTTCGCTGACTGCCTAGCTGATAGCCGATTGACTTGGCCGCCGGGCCGGGACTTGTCTCGGTAGTAGTTAGCTGGCTGACCGGCTAGCTGGCGAAGCCGCCTTGAGACCGAGCTACCACAGAGAGAGAGAAGTGTTCCCCTTATACCGCGGAGAGACTACGAGGTGGAGACAGGTCGCAGCGCGTGATCGGCGCAGAGAGGGTGGGAGATTCTTCTCGCACGCACCGCAACCACCGCTTGGCTCCCACCATCGCGACCACGACGGCACGGCGCTATACGGTGAGATTTCCGACCAGCGCTCACCGGATTAACGCTTTATCTACACTGTGAAAACAAGATCCCGAGGAAAATATTCGTCGTCTGTGCCTCCGGTGGATTTTCGGGTGACGCGTAATATACGCGTGGTTGATGCGCGCGCGCGCGCCTGACCGACATAACTTGAATTCCGCGACAGATCGGAAATGATAAATCCTTCGCTTGAGATATCCTTGGATCGTCCATCCGAACGCCACACGTTAAACACTCCCTCGTTAAACCGATCAACAGCTCGTGACAGACCCATTTTTCTTTTTGCTTCTGATAAACAGGAACTTATCCGACGATGAGCGTAATATATTTGTATGTGCTTATGTAGGTCTCTAGTATTTATCATTCAAACGGCCTGCGTTTGTGTGTGCACTTCCCTTCGAACCGTGCCTCTGTTTTCCTTCTCATTCAAACACCTTTTCTTTCTTAAAATCGACGTTGCAAGCTCATCTATCAGTTGTTTCGTCTCGATTTGCTCGACCATCTCGCGAGAGATATGTAATATATAAATATATATAATTATAATAATACTGCGAGGGAAAGAGAAAATATCACAATTGTGCGCTATTTCCAACGGCAGCGGCTATAATCGATATAACTTGATATTATTCAGCCGGGTTAGAGAATAGCAGGAGAACTTCTTCACCGCTCCTTTTCCTCTCCCAGCGATGAATCCTGATCTTCCTTTTAGGCAACGACCTTTTCCTCCGCCTGTACTCCTTGTGCTTCTCCACCTTCTGCTCCCCTCCTTGCCGGAGCGAGTCCGGCTCTCGGGATCGTCATTCCGCAGGTTCGCATCATTAGTTTTTATTTTGCGACGGTACCGTGCTATTTTTATCCCACATATCTCCTCCTCCTCATTTCTTCCTCCTCCTCCTCATCCTTCTCCTCTTCTTCTTCTTCTTCTTCGTCCTTCTTCGTCCGTCCTCGAAGACCACTCGCTCACGTAGTTATTAAGACGAAACCCGAAGCCGAAAGAGCCACAACGGAGCGTGGATTCCGAAGTTCCTAGATGAAAAAGTTCAAAGAACCTTATTTCGTATATACTGTTCCATATCGTTTTAGTCATAATTTTGCGAAAAATATGGAGACATCGTCCCTCGAGACGATAATATTTACCGTGACGTGTAACCACCTTTTTCCACCTGATTTTCGGTTGTTGACTTCGGGAAATGGATGGTATTGCCTAAAAAAGAAGAAGAAACGTAAATTTAATAGTAATCAACGATTCGGATGAATTTGAGTGACGCGGAGGCCGAAGGGTATCCTCAAGCTTCTCTCTCTCTTTTTCTCTCTCGTCGTATTTTTTTTTCACCGACAACAGCGCGACAGAGCGCGAGCATACCTTTCACTACCTTCGCAACCTTCCACGACTGCTACACGATTATTAACATAATGTTTTCCATCGTACGTCGCTTTTCGCCAGTAAGAGTTTCACGGCGGAACGCCACAACTCGGCTACTACGTACGCGTCCAAGCCTAAGCAAAAGCGCTAACGCGAGAACTGGTTTCGCCGCGGAATATTCGAGCGAGCGAACAAAGAAGGCGGCGCGGCATTGATTGCCGACGATTACGGTAAAAGTTCATTTCTTTCACCGACCGCGTGAGAGAAAAGATTCGTCGGATTTATTCTGCCGTTTACGCGACGCCTCGATTTCGGGAACCGTTTCAGCTCACCGTAATATTTTGCACGTGTCGGATTGTGCAATAAGTGATTTCGGATTTTCTTTTCTTTCCGGTGGGATGGAAACGTTTCGATCGAATGATCTTCCGCCATTATTCGCGTATATATTGCGTCGTAAAGCTCAGGAAAACTGTATAAACTATGTAAAAATATTATCTCGTCTCATTCAACCATGAAAATCCAAAATCGCTTGTCACACATTACGCGGCACATTGCGCGTGCAGCTCGACGTAAAGGTCTAAAAAGATATCTTACAGGAATATCTAAAAGCACATCCCCCTATTTCTTGTGGAAACGTCCTTAAGACGCGGTTCAGACAGACTCATGCTATTTGAGTGCATTTACGATGCGCGCTGGCCGGCTGAACACGGCCAAACAAAAAGCCGCAAAGTCTCCGATAATTAAGGCTAAGGTACGAGGATTATGCACGTTATAATCTACCTGGTATGCCGTAATGATGGAAGAAACCGTAGTAATATTTATAGTTGTTACGGGCACCGCCGGCATGACTGGAAGTAATTGCGTGGCGTCAATATTAGCCCGGTCTGGTCAAGAATAGCTCCGATGGGAATCCCGTCTGACCACCTTGCGCGCTCCGATCGGTCATCGTCTAAATTAGGGTGAATGTGCCGTTGTAGAGGCACATCATTATCATTATTCGGTTATCGACTGTGGTCGTATCGTATGCGACGCGCGCACACCGATAATCGGATACGCGTTTTGTTACGCGAGCTGCGCGTAATAGCCCGGTAAATTAAATGGATCGGAGAAGTGAAAACTGGATAAACAAGATTACACGTCGTCGCGTGTGTGTCATTTGATTATATCGTGTGTTACTCGCGCGCACACACGAGTTTTAACACCGAGTTTCAACAAGGATGCTCGAGTCAAGAAATCGAGCGCAAAGCCGAATATTTTTGACGTTTACGAGAGAAAATTGTCCGCGAGACGTGTGGGCATAATTCGGTTTTCACGAGGTCTCACGAAGCGCGATTACACTAAGAAAAATGGTGGAATTTCGCGTGAAGTTGATTGCTTCCGTTGTACGAGCGATTAATAAAAAGTTCGAGAATTTTAATTACCCTTAATTAATGACTGCATATCGCTCTAGGACTCCTATAAATAAAAATACTTACTACAGGAACTCTGCATAATCACCTCCTCGAAGCGCTCTCTAGTGGTCGAGTGCCGTATTCCACTCCGAACGAAGCGATGTCGGAAGATTGGGGGGATATCAGGAGCGAACGAGAGAGAACGTACCAACGATTAATCAATATTCATCGTATTATTATTATTTGTTTTATACAGAAGTTATTTAACAAACGTAGGTTATATTTAACAATCAGTCGACGCATATGTGTATATATACATAGACAATTTTTTTTTACAAATATATAAATATATATTTAGTTACAAAAATAAATGGAACTTTTCACTCAAGGCACAGCGCTTCGCGAATTATTACGAGTAATATTTTGCACGATCACGCTTGTATAAATTAATTCATTGTTGAGTGCGACACTAATTGTGGCGAGACGTTTCTAATTTGTAAGATATAATGTATCGTTTTTTTGTATATAGGCTCTTAGATACAGTAAGTAGATCGGTTATTAGCGGTGAAAGTAGGAAGGGTTTTGAAAAAAAAAAAAGGATGAAAATATTTGACTTAACATTTTTATATAAAATCCTGAGGCATCCATTTTTTTAGCTATTGCGCGTACATATATACAAATTGCATATATAAAGAATTCGACGATTTGATTTCTATTCTTGTAACATTAACTTGCCAATTCTACCACCAATAACGATCTTTCTCTCTATCTTATGTATATATATCGTATATTATCATATAACTATGTTATATTGACATTAATATTAATTATTAATATTATTATTAGTACATTTTGTGACCGGTGTCACCAATAATGAAACAAATTGCAGCAGATCGGGGAAAACTTTAACCTATCAAAAATGTCTCGTTATTGGTGAAATCGAATCTTGTTGAACACATTTGTTTTCTTATATTTCCACGAAAATAACATTTCTTTTTTTTCCCTTTTTCTTTTTTTAAATCACAAGTACCAGGCAACATTTATTACAAATGCCATTCAATAGACATATAAGCTCGTTAAAACGTAAGTTAACAAAGTAATAGGAGCAATGAAATATTTATGCTTTTCATGTCATTGTGTTGACTTCATTAAGCAGAAATCAGTGAAGGATTAGAACATTATCGCGTTATAATTTTGTTTCCGTAAAATACCAATGATACTATATAAAATTGCAGTACATATAAGTAGACGATTAAATATGTAAATTATTAATTTTGTAGTTCGAGTTTCTCAGCGCGTTTCTTCTTCTTCCTTTTTTTCATCTTTTTTTTCTTCCGTATACAATAAATATATATTATATTACACGAACAGCTTAAAAGGATGTGGCGATTGTGATTTGACTTTGGAGAATATTGAATATTACATGTGATGCGAAATATAAGTTACAATTCGTGGAATATACACTTGAGATAATCGTTAATCGTTAATTACAAAATCATGTGCGTTAAAGTGTGTTATTGGCCCCACTTTGACATTATTATAACAGCGTAAAATTTCAACCGCTACATTACTAGAAAATATACATGGTTGATTTAACAAATATATATCTCTTAACTTTTTTCATTATGGCAGAACTGGTCGGAAAACACTAGTACAGGAGAGCGAGCCGCAAGTTTTTGGATGCAATATTACTAAACAAATAAGTTGTGTCACAAATAACAACTGTGAACTGTACTGTTGTACTGATATACTTAAGGTACCTTATTAATACCTTACACGCACAGAGAAAATTCTTATTAAAATCCGTAAAAAAATAATGTATTTACTGGTCACTGGACTATCGCTTCTAATATTCACCTGAAATATAACAATTGACTTGAAGTAATAACTAATGCGAAGAACTGTGTTATATTGGCATCAAACTTGGCACTACTCCACGCACAGAGAAAATTCTTACTAAAATTCTTATAAAAAAATAATAGAATTATTTATTTATCGGTCACCGTACTGTCGTTTCTAATATTTACCTGAAATATAACGACTGACTTGTTATGTTAGAAGAAACTAAAATTGATTAAGCTTACTCGATCAATTGCCGCTTAAACGCTCTCCTTTAGCACGCGTCCCACATTTCACGCATGCTTTGTTGTCACATTATAATTAATCGCGTCAGCGTACTATCGCGAAACGATATTGGACGTCAATGTAATCATCGATGAGAAGCTATCTTCCATCGGAGCATTATTAATTATCTGCAAACTCGATGTGACGTTGCAGAAGTGCTTGATCAAAATAAATTCGTATCTTCCCATCCTTTCCTCATGCACAATAAATCTCTACTCTCCTCCGAAACGTTTCTTCTAGTTAGAGTTATCACTCACCGTGAGAAATGCGGTCTAATTAGCATAAAGTCGACTTAGACGGATTAACTGGTTTCGGTATTACAGCATGCAACACTTCTTCTTATTTTTCTTGTAATTCGGTTTAAGTGGTGGCCGCTCCGACAGTTGAAACTTCCTGACGATTCGCACCAACTCGTGGAAAGCTTGGTCAACATTCATCCGTAGCTTCGCGCTGCACTCGATGTATGGAATTTTTAATTGACGTGCCATATTTTGCGCCTCTTCAACTGACACCTGTCAATTATTTTCACTGAGAAACGGGACAAACCGGGGGAATTCGAGTTAAAGATGATGCTTACGACGATACTTACGCTTCTATGATGATCCAAATCTGCTTTATTGCCAACCATCAGCATGGGGAATTCGTCTCGGTCCTTTACCCGGAGAATTTGTTTGTGAAACTTTGATATCTCATCAAAAGACGAATGATCGGTGACGGCAAACACGAGCAGGAATCCTTCGCCGCTTCTCATGTATTGTTCGCGCATTGCGCTAAATTCTTCCTGGCCAGCGGTGTCCAATACTAAAACACAAGTACAGTTTAGATTTTCACAAGGATTTTAGGAATTTAAGGAATTTAAGGAAGGATTTTAAGGAATGACAGAAAATCACTTATCAATGTTCAAATATCTAAATTCAAATGTGCCATCTAAATCTGCGGATACTAATGTATCCAGAATCCAAATATACAGGGTGGGGCCATTTTAACGTCTCCACCTAAATATCCCTTTTCTTACGCTTTGTGTAAAAAAATATTTTAGACAAAAGTTGTAAGGTTTTGAGGAAGAGATATAAAATAATGACTTTAACTTCGTCATATAATCAATTTTAGGTAATTTCAAGATTAATGTTTATACTTTTTCATATTTTAATATATTTAGACTTGATATTTAAGTAGAGACATTAAAACAGTCCACCCTGTATATTAATGAAAAACAATATCAATCAATGTCAAAATCAGAGTCAGCAGGTCATCGTATTGAAATGCAAAGTTGCATATTTTTCAACTCACTGTCAAGTTTCGCCGGCACATCGTCGATAACGCATTGCTTCGTGTAGGAGTCCTCGATCGTCGGATCATAATCGGTCACGAAGTAGCTCTAAAAGCGAAACCAAAGGACTCACGTTAATTTCTACAAACTAAAAAGGGTATCCTCGTGTCGCAGATACTTAAAGTACAATCAGGAAACCGAGTATCGAGAAAGTAGACCGATAGCCCTGAAATTACATTCAAATTTTAGCATCATGTAACTCAACCGTCCGGCCGATCACCATTACCGAGCGCGACCTACGTTACCGACCATCGGCCAGCACGGCGTCGACTTTACCGACTAACCCGCGACACCGTCGCCTCCTCTACATCTCCGTCCGCGCGTTCGAAACTCGACGAAGACCAGTACGGTCCACGGCGCTGCCGCGTATGACCATATATGACGTTTGCATCCGCGCTATGACATAATCACCTAAGGCCGCAGTCACACAAGTGGCCTATCCGTTGTATTAGATCATTCGCGCGGGCTATCGACGGGCGGATATCGCGGGCCGCTTCCTCGAACGTTTATCGCACACTCGTCCTCGACGTGTGACGCAACTTACGTCGGGCGTTGGTAACCCCCAACGTTCCTGACGCTTCCTTGCACGCCCGTGTGAACGTGGCTTTAATCCGACTATCCGCCGTTACGCGCGTCGCGTTATACAAATGATATCTCCTCTCGTCCCCGTAGATTTCGCGTCCGATTCGTTCTAGGATCGCCAGAGGCTCGACGATGTGTGTCGAGCGAGCTTGAAAGCTCTCCACGGGAATGGTCGATAACGGACGGGAACGAACGCGACTTCTTGCCTACTCTCGTCGGACTCGCGCCTCTTGACGTAGCAGCATCTCCGTCGAGAGTACGCGCGAGCGAATCTGGGGATCCGGGAACGCGCGCGCGTGAACACTCCACTCACGAGGGACGACAATTGTCTATCGCAGCTGCTGCGCTATGCAATACCCACTGTGCTCGAAATATTACTTACATATACACGCACACACATATACACACAAGGTCAGGGGACACAACGAGAAGGTACACTTACTTGAATGAATTGTATCGTGATCGCCGATTTTCCGACACCACCCCCACCCACGACCACGAGCTTGTAAGTTTGCGCGTAGCTCTGCCTGTCAGCAGCTTTCGACATCTTTTTTCCTCACTTTGTCAACGGTGCTCGTTTCCTCGCGCTCACGATGCGTCGTGGTGACACACGGAGAGAGCTCTCTCTCTCTCTCTCTCTCTCTCACTGGCGCCGTGTACGCGCGCGCACGCGATCAAACGTTCATATCGCGTCCGGCGCTCCGCCGAGAGAGAGCCGACACAATGCACGAGAGTCCGTCACTCCTCCGACTGCTCGCTGCGTCGTACGCGGCAGTCTTTCGCGGCGGCCCTCACGTCGACGTTTCCTGCGGTCTCGGCTAGAGCCAAGGTTGCTGAGCCGCGGCGAGAGAAAGAGAGAGAGAGAGAACTTTGAGCCTCGGACGGCCTCGGAGCCATTCGTGGCCGAGACTCGTCAACTTTTTATGGATGACACTTAACGAACGCGGCCACCATATATCGTCGTCGTCGGCAGTTCGCGAGATAGCCGTTCGTGGCGTTTACACACATCCCTCGCTCTCTCCGGAGGATCGTCGCCGACCTTCCCCTCCGAGAAGGTGGAGACGCGCGTGCGTCTCTCATTCAGGAATGTATGTGCGTGGTAATTGCAATGCGTCCTGGTAAACGGCCAAGTTGCTTCTTTATTATTCGAAGTAACAATGAGAAAATGACACACAGTTTTTTACACAGCTCTTGCGACGGCGCTTCACTCGGAACTTATCTAAACCCATCTCTCTCTCTCTCTCTCTCTTACACACACACACACACACACACCAAACTCGACACGTCTGGCCGGGGATGCTCGAATCGCGTGTAAAATCATTTCGATATCGAACCAAATGTTATGCGTTGTCCTGTATGGAGACGACTGGGCCTGCAGAGACGAGAGTCTTTCTCGCTTTGATCCTTATCGCTTCTCGCAACTTTGCATCGTACACAAGCAAGTGTGATATTGTTTTCTCGTATGTGTATGTATGTGTCTCGCATAATTTTAATTTGTTGAAAACAACGGCAGATGAGAGATGTCCAAAAATTGCAAAATGCTGCGGAACAGATTGAACCGATATTTCGATGCACGTGTGAGACTACTTGAGTGCTCCGTTTCGCGCGATATACATATATATAAAAGAGGTGTCGGAAAAGTTTCGAGACTGCGAATGAATCATTGAGATGGAGTTTGGAAAAAAAAAGAGATTAACCAAGTAATAAAGTTGACGTCAAATGGTGATGGCTTTCATAACATCCTAATGATACTCCTAATGTTATTAAGACGTCATTAAAATGTCATTTGACGTCATCTTGCTACTTGGGCAGCGGCTTGTCACGTTCTGTAGATTTTCCCCATATAGGAGCGATTTCCAACCTGTGGATACAATTGCCGAAGGTATCTCTTAAATATATACATAAATTTTCCCTCCGCGATTATTTCCGATTCACACGTTTCAGCCTCTTGAACATTGCATGCATAATCAAGCTTGTTTTCGAACAACCGGTCTCGGTCGGTTGATCCTGAGAAGAGAGAAATTCAATATAGAGAATTTGGAAGAACAACGAGGATCGGCCCGCACGAATCGACACGGATTCGGACAAATTCGCAACGCCAAGTTCGACAGGGATCACTTCGAAAGACAAGCCAGAACTCCTTTTGGGGGAGATTTCGTTTTATTGTAACTCATTCAGTTTCGCGACTTTCTCGGCACGTCCATCATCTAAGTAGTATTCCGCAATTTTTCTTGTTTCGATATTGCACTGACGAGGGATTCATCGCGCGATATAAACCGATCACGCGACCCATCCGATTCTACGGCGAGTGATTTACATTGGTATTTCAAACACATTACGCATGCAATGAACGGAAAAAAGTTTTCGAGTAGAAAATATCTACGACGCACTTAGACAAATATATCTTTTTGCTTAATTAAGGCCCCAGTGTATCTAACTTATTGGTAGCTTGAAGAAATCGCGTTTTGCATTTTTTTTCTCTCCTATAATTTGCGCGACAAAATCTCTGTACAGTCTTGTGAAATATTTCAAGATCGGCAAACCACTTGAAGAAAAAAATGACAGAAAAAATTGCAGCAATCACTAGAATTTTTATTCGTTCGTCCCTGTTACACGCTGTCTGTTCTCGTCGCTCGTCTGCAACGAAATTTTTCCGAAAAACGATTCTTGATTCGCCCGCCTATTTTTTTTTCTTTTTCTTACTGGTTCTTTCTCCCCTAAGTCGTTAAGATTTCGGATCGTCGTGTTTGAGAAAGGTGTAATTTACACGGCATGTGTAATGAATAAAAAGGAGAGGAAAGAAGAGCAAGCATTAATTTCCTCCGCGCGTAGAGCCCAAGACACACAATCCCACAATCTCACATTGACTCTTTTTTCTTGTTTTTTTTTACTTCTTCCTTTTCGATCGAAATCATCGCAAGAATAAATCGGAACTGATTTTTCGTCGTTACGTTACCGATAAACACACTCGAAAAATGAGAGGTCAAGCGGTATCCGTTGTTATCATCATGTAAAAATAAACATGGCGTTTTGTGTTATCGCGCGCATATCATCAACTAATCCCCCATCTAAGATGATTTTTTTGTCACAATTAGCAACTCATTCCGTGTACATACAATTGCAAGACCTGATCGCGCGCGAGGTGCTCCCGTATGTCATCGCACACAACACACGTGTCGACAAATCTGGGAACGGTCGCGTGTATATGTGTGTGTGTTGTGTGTGTATATCATATATATATATATATATATATATATATATATATATATATATATATGATATACACACACAACACACACACATATACACGCGACCGTTCCCAGATTTGTCGACACGTGTGTTGTGTGCGATGACATACGGGAGCACCTCGCGCGCGATCAGGTCTTGCAATTGTATGTACACGGAATGAGTTGCTAATTGTGACAAAAAAATCATCTTAGATGGGGGATTAGTTGATGATATGCGCGCGATAACACAAAACGCCATGTTTATTTTTACATGATGATAACAACGGATACCGCTTGACCTCTCATTTTTCGAGTGTGTTTATCGGTAACGTAACGACGAAAAATCAGTTCCGATTTATTCTTGCGATGATTTCGATCGAAAAGGAAGAAGTAAAAAAAAACAAGAAAAAAGAGTCAATGTGAGATTGTGGGATTGTGTGTCTTGGGCTCTACGCGCGGAGGAAATTAATGCTTGCTCTTCTTTCCTCTCCTTTTTATTCATTACACATGCCGTGTAAATTACACCTTTCTCAAACACGACGATCCGAAATCTTAACGACTTAGGGGAGAAAGAACCAGTAAGAAAAAGAAAAAAAAATAGGCGGGCGAATCAAGAATCGTTTTTCGGAAAAATTTCGTTGCAGACGAGCGACGAGAACAGACAGCGTGTAACAGGGACGAACGAATAAAAATTCTAGTGATTGCTGCAATTTTNGGGGTAATAATAGGATAAGATAATAAAATTACTAATCGATAATAACATAAGGCAATATGTGGAGGATCTCGCCCTGGTAACTGGGCCTCGCCAACACCTGATGCCACTCCCGAAACTCCGCACCGTCAGTCTGGTTGTTGTTGTTGTATACACTTTTTACACCACCCGTGTTCGATAATCCGACCGACACTCCGTTCCCTTGATTCGTCGTGGTCAGCCACCGTTGCTCTCCACCGTCGTCCGTACACATGACCGACGGCGGCGGCGGCAGCCTCGTCTGGTAATTCCCGTTAAGTCCTTCGACGCACTGCGATTGTAACCTCTCCAGATCCTCGACGGTAGGCTCCGGCCTGGGCGAACACTCGACGCCGTTCCGTTGCTCCTCCTCCGTAGGCTCGGCAGCTTCGCAATCGCTCCAGTCTATCGACTTGAGATCCAGGGGCGGTAGTTTCGCCAATATCTCCTCGACCGTGAGATCCCGCCGTGGCGGTGACCGACACGTCGCCGAAGAGCCGGCGACTACGTCCGTCCTATCGTCGTGCGGCCTCTCCTGACACGGCGAGCGGCAATTCTCCGCGGGCTTACAGCCCCGTGACGCTCTGGAGTCGGACGACGCCTCGGAGCCTCCCTTGTGGTGGCTCGAGTTCTTCGTGCAGCGCAGATACTTGGCCATTTGCTCGCTTACGCTGTTCCGCAGAAACTCTTCCATACTGGGCAGCTCCGCGCCGCTTTGACTAGGTAGGACACTCGCGCCGACGGCGCTGCTGCTGCAGTTGGCTCCGCGCGCCTGCAGGTCGGCCAGTAGCTCCTGCGTGGTCTTCAGCTTGGGATTCCTCGAGATACTGGCCAGTTTCTCCTTGACACGGTCCTCGAGCAGCGTCTGTCGCTTCGTCGACTTACTGCCCTTCTTACGGCCGCGTTTCTTCGGCCCCGACTCGTCCGACGTGGCCTCGAGGGGCGTCGTCTCCGCAAAACGATCGGAGGAGATTCGTTCCTTCAGCGTAGGGCTAGGCACTTGCAAATTTAAATTACCACATATGTTTTCGCCATTGTGCCGCTGTCTCTTGACAGTGGGCTCCTCGGTTACGAACATCGACTGCGTGAATTCGGGCAGCGTTTGATAGTAAGGACGCAGTTCCTTGCTGGCGGCGGTGCCGCTGTCCTCTTTTCGTAGACGCTTATTGGAACTGTGTGTACGCGGCACCGCCTCCGTCGTGTGGTTTTGGCTCGAGGAACCGAGCACCGGCGACACATTGGTAGAACTTATCCTGTGGTTGCTGGTCGGTATAATTGACTGCTTGTTCAAGGGCGCGTTAGGAGATCTCGAGTGGTCACTGTGCAGGGATAGCGCCGGACTGAGCACCTGCAAACGTAGATTCATGTACCCGGTACGTCTATTACGATCCTGTGCCTGATGTTCGTTGTGTCATATTGAAGTTGGGGTGTGTCTAAGTGAACACAGTTAACTTGAACACACTCTTAAGCGACGTGAACATGGATATCGACATATGTCTCATTAAAGCGACTTCTTAACTTCGCTGCCACGAAGCGCTTCATGCATTCGTTTGATGAATTACGTTCCCGAATTTACAATCATTGCAATCTCCTTTTCTCTCTTTTCTTTAACGAAAGGACAACATGATGTTGATTTAGATCAAACCAGTTGAGGATATAGCGCATTCCCAACAACCGAAGCCGTGTGCCAAATAGTAAGGCGCACTACTCGAAAACAAATAAGAAACAAATAAGAAAATTGAAATTGTAAATTCTGCAGTCGTGTAAGTTCTAACTATAATATTTGCGCTACATGTAAAATGTCCAGTAGTCAGCCACCTATTAGACTTCCTTATAATTATATTTCATTCTGTCTGTTACAAATCACTTCAATTTGCTAAAAAATTACTTTCATTTTCTAGTTAATTAAAATAATTTATAAATGCAACGAAGAAAATGTGTGTGTGAATTATAAGAATAATTACACGAAGTTGAACAAGTTTAATAATAAAAAAAAAAAAGAACACATTTGAGGATACAAAATGGCATTTTATGCATATAAATCTAATATGCTGCCGTTGGACTAATGGACGTTCTGTTGGAAGTATAAATACTAAGGAACATGAGGGACACACGGAAAAAAAGTTTGGTTGTATCAACCAGAAAGGGAACAGTCAGATGCATTGTGGTGAAGAAAAGAGGAAATAAAATTTTTAGTTATAAAAACCACATTTGGGTCATAATAGTAAAAAAATTCTATTTCCTTGAAGCAAGAACGCATCTAGTTGTCCCCTTTCTGATTAATTTCTGGTAACCAATTATTTTTCTGTGCATAATTTACAATTTCGATTTTATATGAAGAGTGCACCTTACTACTTGGCACAGGTCGAGAATGCACTATATTCTCATCGAGGTTGATCAAAATCAGTGACCCCCAACGACTTTTGAGACTTCACAAATGTGATATTATTAAACTTACTTTCGCTCGCACTGTCCTCAGTAATCCGCCGATTTCTCTCGAAACGACAGTACTTACTCTGAGGGAAGTGGCATCTTTCAATAAGGGACTCTGAGGCTTGAGTCCGCGCAGAGCAGGACTGTGCGGTTTCAGGCTCCTCAAGGCCGGGCTATGAGGCTTCGCACCGTTGAGAGCTGGCGGTGCTGTGTCAGCTGGGGTAGGTTGCGGTGTGGAGTGCGCCGATGGTAGAACCATGTCACGCCATCGGCGCACCAGATCCTTCGCCCGCCTGGCCAAGACATCGTTGTCCGTCTTCCGGCGGAGCTCGTTGATGTGCTTGCCGAGTCTCGTGATCTGTCAAAAGTTGTTGCATTATGCAACAATTGCTCTTCGTAACGTGCAAATGCGTTTAAGCGGTTCAACGTATTACTATTAACACACTTGTCGCACTACAAGAAGTTACAATTTATGTTTGTAAGAAGAAATATAATTTACGCGTGAGTTGTTTCACAAAGATGTATTTAGTAATTGATTAGTTGTAGTTTTTATCAAAATGTCCTTCCTAATTTATAATCTTACAAAAGGACTGATATGATTTCTTATCAAACAGTGCCCAGTCGTTATTATTACATCGTCCTATTGGCCTAAAGTCTAACTACGCTTTTTTATTCTAATTTTTGCTATGATGCATTCGTGTAATTCATAATATTTAGAAGCGTTAAGGATATTATAGTAACTGATAAATATGTATGATGAAATAGAAGGAACAATAACTCGTATATTCTTACATAGCATATTTTATATACATTTTTATATGGTACTCCTGATTTTACAGTAGAACATTATAAATTCATTAACTTATTGATTTTACCTCCAGCACCTCTTTGGTGATCGTCGTCTTTTCCAGAACCGAAATGATGTCAACAACAACTCCCATGTCGATGACCTATAAAACAAAAAAATGGGATTCTTAGAAATCACCACTCTAATATTACTAATGTTAATTGTTCGCAATTAATATTTTAAGAAAAAAATGATGCCGAAATCCGAATCCCTAAACAATGTCCCGAAACGCTATTGTTCCGAAATTATTGGGAAGAGAATAACATATCAGGGAATATCTAAAATTTCTGAAGAAAGAAAAACTGTTCCAAAGTCACAGGTATTCGAATTTAGATTTTGAGGATGAAATAGGATTCAGACATTTTCAAAGGTTTCGGGCAAGTTTCGACAAACTTTCATAAAAACTTCGGGAATAATAGCATTTTTGTATTTCGTTGTGTTTCGATGGAAATTTTCCCCATGGAAATTTCCACATAGAATTTCATTCACATCGGATCGGAGAAGTTAGAGTAGGAGATGGAGAAATTCTAAAAAAAATTTTGCGGATATTTTTCTCAAGATTTTCACAGATTTCGACGTTCTCACTTTCCAAAATTATTTCACTTTTCGAATTCGTCACTGTTTTCTTGTCACTTGAACGCGTCCATCGAGAGAGAGAGAGAGAGAGAGAGAAAGAGAGATATCATTAACGATAAAAAAATATTAATCAGCGTTTGTAACGAATGTTGCCCCGAAACAATGTACATAGATTTACGACGTATAATTGCAGGCATCTCGTGCACTAATTAAGAGGCGATTAAATCCTGTAGCTACGGGAGTTGCATCACACACGCAAACGATATCAGGTCCGCGCGACGATGTCTACGCAAACGAGCTCGTCGATACAATGGATGATCGAAACGCCAGAAAAAAAAACATCGAACCACGTATACGCCCCACGGAGCTGCGAAATCTGTCGCGGAATCCCCATTGTCGAGTACACGACTGTGCCTTCGAAACTCCAACGGAAGTTCCAACGGCACGGACGGATTAACAGCCTGGCAGGGAGATTCGAGCGAGCGAGCGAGTGAGAGGGAGAGAGAGAGAAAGATCTCGCAGATAACTTTGGGCGATTTTCGAAGAAGCAGGAGGAAGTCGATCGGCAAGAGAGATAAACCAGCGAATTACACGATCGGTGCCTTCGCGCATAATCGTAATCTCTTAATGCGCGGAAACGCGATGACTACGGAGGAAAGAGGAAGGATAGGAAGCGGCTGTAAAATCGGGGGGGAAACACACACGTACGCGTAAGGTTCCGCGGGTCAAAGGTCATGGGTTATGGTTTACAGGACGGCCGCGCATCGGCCACCCACACCCATCGCCGGGGCAATCGTGACCGAGAGAGAGAGAAGTTGAGGTTATGTAGCCAGGTAGTCGAAAACGCACGCTCCACGTACGACTCTCTTCCAACTTCACTCCTTTCTCCCCTCCCCGCCCTCTCACACTCTTTCCGTGACGCACATATACACACGACGACACATATACACACACACACACACATACGCATGCATAGACACTCACACACGCTCTCAGTACACACACAAGCGCGCGCGCGTACAAACACACACATACAGAGTATTCGGCAACGTTACACGAAGGAGAGCGAGAGAGCAAGAAGACCAGGAAGAGTAACGAGCGCACAGGCTGACACCGCGTCTCACCCGCACGTGCACGCGAAGGAGAGCAGAGCGACGACACGACGCACGCCCGACACGGAACTGCACGTTGCACGGTGCAACGACGTCACGAAGCCGTCGTCGTCGTCGGCGACGACGACGACGACGGTCGCAGCCGCGGTGGCGGCAGCGGCGATACTCATACACGCGCGGCCGTCGCGGCGCGTTGGCCCGCGCTGCCAGCACACATATATACGTACACGCGCCCCGCGGAGCAGCGCACACACACACTCATACACACGCACACACAGACAGGCACGCCGCACACAGCGAGGCACTCTCGCGCACGCCACTGGCACACAGGCAGCAATACGGCGTACGGGGGATCGAGAGTGGCCCGATAGCCGTTTGCGCGTACGGACACGGAGACGGCGCGTTGCATCTCGCCGCGCTACGCACCATACTCCGCCTTACTTACATTGTATTCCTTGTCAAGGGATTTCAACAATCTTTCGGTGAGCTCGGAGCAATATTTCTGCATCGGTGGGTCGCGCACGGGCGCGATATATTGTGGTATTAGGTTAAACGAAAAGTGAGCCCAGGCTGCACGGCGTGCACGGAGAGTGTCGCGAATGCGCGAGAGGCACGAGGGACTCGCAATGGCGACTACCGAACTGTGCGCTCCACCGTCGTTCGCATGCCCTCCCTGCCTCCCGAGTGCCTCCTAGTAGCGACCCATGCATCGTCCCTAACCCCCACGCCGCCTCGCCGTGGCGCCACTAGCGACGCCTGTGGCCAGGCGGAAACTGTCGAACACGGCCGAACTGCCCTTCCATTCGCCTTCCTCTCTCGCCGTCCTTGCTGTCCGCTCACGGCCTCCCCTTGCCGTTCCCCACTCCTCCCCCCGCCACCCCGTGATCCGCCGCGTTGGAGCGTACTCGTTCATGTTTCCATCAGTTCGCACTTCGGTACGCTCGACATTATTCGAGGAGAAAGAAACGCGCGTTCGCGGATTTTAGGAGGTCGGGCCTCTCTCGCCGCGCAGGACGTGGAACCGTGATCCGGGTGGATCGCATCCGGGGCGGATCTCGAGAGATCGCAGACGGTGTCCCGACGCTTCCTACTGAATATGAATCGAATGTCTGATCCCTGAATTTAGTAAGCGTCGAAGCATCGAGAATTATCGTGAGAGGCTCCGCTCGGGTTTATTTCGTT
This sequence comes from Dinoponera quadriceps, assembly GCF_001313825.1. NCBI lineage: Eukaryota > Metazoa > Arthropoda > Insecta > Hymenoptera > Formicidae > Dinoponera > Dinoponera quadriceps. Next base: position 442,528 of record NW_014554606.1, on the reverse strand, counting down.
TCTCCGGCGATATAATTCGATATCGAGTCGGCTTTCCTACGACGGAGGAGACGAGGTTTCGGATCTATTTGACCCGCTGCCTCCTCACCGTCTCGTTGAGGAATAAAGCTACGTCTGATCTGTCGTGCCGTGTTCGACGATCAGACAATAATCGTAAGACTATCGCGATCCCGACTCGTCACTGAAAATGCGAAGATTTCGAAACCGATCAAAATGACGGGTCGCTCGAAATTTGTAGAGAGATAAGAGAAGAATCGAGGCGATCTACGTATGATTTCTACGTTTATGGCGAGAAATCACGGCCGATTCAGCAATATCCCATCTATGTACCCGTTTCTGCGTCAATGATCGAAACAGCATTTCTGAAACGCGACGCACGCACGTTCGATCGCGGATCTTCTTCCTTAACTCTCCGTGCTCGTGGAGAGTGAAAGTTTCCTATTAACTTGAAGACATCAAAAAGTTCTCCCTTTTCACGAGTTCGCAATAAAGAGGGAGATTGACGACCATCCACCGGTATGATCGCGGCTGAGTGACCGCAGCGAATACGTCTGCCGCACCGGAGTAGAGAGTTTATTTTGCTCGATACTTGGATACACCAGTGCTACCAACCTGACGAAATTCATGATTGACACATTTCAAATATGCCTGCAATGGTCCTCGAATATTTATTGTCTTGTGTTTCCGGAAACAATCTATTCGATAATATATATTTAGCGAATAAGCGCATCTTTCTGTCGACAAAAATATGAGAGGGTAGTCTGTACGTACAATGTAGAGCAGCACTCAACACATTGTTCTCATCAATATCGCGTGCATCATCGAACAAACGTGATGTACTTGAAAATCTCCCAGTGAGATATCTGTGCACGTATCTTCGCGCTTCCTTCTACGAGGTGTTTGAGAGAAATATTTTTCCACGGTGAAGACAGCGCGTTTCGCTCAACGAGAAGAAGTGAAAAATGAGCTCGGGCTTCATATCGGAGGCTGAAATCGCCGAACAACGCCGAATGCGGCAGGAGGAATGGGAGCGTGTACGGACACCAGACCAACCATTAGGTTAATATATTCCTTCCTTTATTTTCTATTCTTCTGCGTAAGATGTTCAGACTTAACGTTGTACAGGCTTATTCGCGTGGAGTTTCCTCAACGTTTGAATGGAAACTCAAAGTATAATTATAACTTTTTATTTATATGTATTCATATATATGTCAAAAATGCTATAAATTCTTAGCACATGTATACAACAGTTGTGTCACATATTAGTCAGCAATTCTTAAATTTAAAATTCTAATATCCTGAAGTTTGTAATTTGTTTGTTATTTTACTTGTTTACACAAATTATTGGATATTTGAAACGTATCTTATATAATGACCTATAGAAGCTCCGGAGGAACCTTATGATCCTAGATCACTATATGAGAGGTTACAGGAACAGAAAAACAAAAGAGATATGGAGTATGAAGAAGCTCATAAATTAAGTAAGTTGGAGAATTATACACACGATAAAAGTCAAATTTGTTTTACAATTTTGAGATACATTGAGCATATATAAAATGTTTGATAGTTAGTATACAAATATGGTATGAGGTTATATATTTAAAGACTAAATTTTACTTTTCAGAAAATATGATTAAAGGTTTAGATGATGACGAAGTAGAATTTTTAGACCTGGTTGATAGGACTAAATTGGAAGAAGAACGTAAAAAGAATCTGGAGGAGGAGAAGGAAATGCGTGATTTTAAAGCTGCGGTTGCTTCGCTTCAGGAAAAGAAATTAAACGAAAAATTGAAACAAGAGTTGAAGAATCCAGCCGTCAATAAGAATGCTTTCTGCGGAAGGTAATACAAAATTTATGTGATTATAATTGATTCTTTACAGCAACAGATGGTAAACTTAAGTTATCTTTTAGTAGTCGTCCCTCACAATTGAAGCTACTGGCAGGTGTTGTAGTGAAACGGTCTGACAAGCAGAAACAAGGTAAGACAAGAATAAGCAGCCGAGTAGAAATATTGTGTATGATATATTTTATGCTAATATGTAACATTACATTTTATTAGAAGAAACGCCTAAAGGAATTAAAAGGAAATTGTCAACGTCTGACAGTGACACCGACACCGCAAAGAAGGAAGAACTGCATACATCTTGTGAGCCGACCAAAGTTACGTCGAGACAAGTGTCTAAAAATGGTGGACTTAAATGTATTGGCATATTACCTGGTCTTGGGACATATGAAGATTCTAGTGACAGTGATTGCAGTTCTGACACTGATCAGGAGACAGAACCGTGTCCCCATAAATACGATATCTTAGGTCGAAAAATCAAAACATCGAAAGATAAGGAAAAAAGCTGAACAATATACACAACGGTAATTTACTTCTTCCATATTCATGAACATTATTCTATTCTTATGCGCATGTGAATGTGATAATGTTCCTAAATATGGAAATAGAAAATTATCACGATGTTGCAATTAATTACGTTTAAAATACATGAATATATGTATTTCTATCAGATTTAGCTAATATAATATGCATAATATTAATCTGCATTTTCTGTAATATGTAAATTTTGCAAGTTTCCGTTGAACACCGTTTCATTTTAACCAGTTAAGTGTGTTTGACGACTATATCCGTCATGGAGATGTGGCAGAATCTTGTGTCATGACGATTATATCCGTCATGCGTAAAATTTTGTTACAATTTGATATTTAATTGTAATTCTGGCGAAAACTAAATTATATTCATAAATTTTAATATGGGTAAAATGTTTAGAGGTCAAGACGAAATGAAACAAACAAATGAAAATTATAAATAATTTGAGTTGGATTTATAACTTCCTGAGAGCTAACTCGCTTGATTATCGCGACACACACTGGTGGGCGCTTTGCAAAGAGATCGACAGTTAACTGGTTAATATGAGATGCGGATTTGGTTAGAATATAATTAGTAACATCGTAAAACAAATTGGGTATTTCTCCAGTGAGTTTTTGGTCGATTTAGAACATGAAATTTGTCTTATGAAACAACATGTGCGGAGACACCTATTTAATTTGTGAACAATTAACAAAAAAACAAGCGAATTAATGGAAATTTCGCAACAAAAGTAAACGATAAGATCATATTCTTTAGTTAGTATTTTTTAATTAGTATCTCTCATAGTCAAGTGAATTTTAAATAAGTTATAATTTGGAACTGTACAAAAAGAAAAGGTGATAAAGGTAAGATAACGGGAAGAAATGCTAAGGTAAATATGTGCCCAAATTAACTTGAAGAAAAAAAATGTGGCTCAAAAAACATGTAATTTTTGAGATACATTATATATCGATTATCTATTTAATTTCACAATTAGAAAATGAATAGTCCACATGAATGTTAATATCTGATTATCGTTAATCTATTTTATCATGGTTCCATTTGATGTACATACATACATATGCATCTGGCTGATTGTAGATATGATAGATTGATGTAAACTAAAAGAGTTGGAGCACACTAGATTGGTTAACCAAATAAACGATTGTAAACAAAATAATACATATGTGTATGTACCTAATGCCTCTCTGCAAATTAAATTTTAACATAGCTCCTAAAGAATAAAAATAAAAGAAATAAAAAATTCAATTCATGCTACGAAGGCTGTTCGATAAGTCCGTGCAAAAAGGAGACTCAATTTTCCGAGAAAAATCTTTTATTTCTCAACATAATCTCTTTTCAAGTCTACACATTTAATTCAAGACGATGTCCAAGTTTTTTTGATCCCATCCATATAGTAATACCATTTTGCCTTTCAAAAAGTAATGTTTGATCGCTACACGCAGTTCTCTTTCATCCATTTCTCACAAATCAAAACTTGATCGATTCAAATGACTGCCAACAATGGAATAATGAACGTATTCTATTGAAACTTGGTATATACTCCTATAAGTAATGCCGGAAACTGAGAAAGACATCAACATTGTACTATAGGCGCCATCTTTTGACTTTGCACAGACATATTATCGAATAGCTCTCATATAATTAGAAGTGGTTGTATTTCGAGAAGTAATAGATTTGAGATCTATGTTTATTAGAAATTTCTTGCTTGTTTTCAGGCGTAAGATATCTGTAATTTCCGTGACAGAACTTTGATGATTTATCTTGGTATACGATAATAAAGGACGTCCGTGGTCTTCGTTGTTATCGAGTAGTTATACTTCGAAATAAAGATGCGCCTGATTTGCCATTGAGTCGCACTACAACCTTGACTCTGTTGAAGATAGTAGCGGTGCGTAGCGGATATTTCTTGAATTAATGACAGTAACGAGTTTATGAAATGTAAGGGTTGTCCTTCAAGCACTGCACCAAATTGAACTTATAAACTGAAATTACATTTGACAATTGATGCCAGAGTGACGATATTGTAAAAAAGACACGTACGCATATACGCTCACACGTACATATCGTGTATACTTATATAACTTTAGTCATTTAACAAATACACATCCTCCGTGAAAATTTTGCAAATCTCCAAATTCGCACATTTCAATACTACCCTTTATTGCGATAAAGATGAAACAGTCATTGATACAGCCTGAATAGTAAATCGCATATTTCAAAATATTTACTATAAGCTGAAATCATTTCCTTTACAAATAATCTATACACAATCAGTAGTAAAAAATAATAACTAAAATACTTGAAACTGTCGTACGATTAAATTACGTCGCAATAGACTCGGCAAAATCTATTCGAGGTATCCTATATCTTAAAACCGGATAATTCTTCCGTTACTTATTAAAATTCACTTATACATCCTGTAGCTAATTTTCTACTCTAAAAAATGTTCTATCAGATAATACAATTGTGTGTGTGTGTGTGTGTGTGTGTGTGTGTGGGCGCGCGCGCGCGTGCGCGCGTGTGTGTGTGAGAACCACTGGATCGAAAACAGTCTACACTTTTTCACCACACCCTTTCGCCGTGCGAATGTAAAATGGAGAATCGGGGGGAGGGGGGACAACGCTTCCGCTCAGCGATTAGGCTCAGTGACGTCGTTGAACAGCGGTGTCAACGAGTCGACGTCTTGCAGGCCGTCAAAATTCCCGAGAGGATCCAGATCGTCGGACTCAGTGTCGGCTTCCGCGAGGAAACTCGCTTCCAGCAGATCGGCGACGTTTCTGCAGAGACTGCTGGAAGAGGAGGAGACCACAGCGACGACGGCGTCGACGTCGTCGACGGTGGCGGTGGTGGCGATCGTGGAGGCGGCGTTGGTGCTGGTGATGATGATAGTGGTGTCGGTCGTGGTGGCCGTGGTCGAGGTGGTGCTGATGGTGGTGATGGTGGCGGTGGTGGCGGTGCTGATGGTGTTGTTATTGTTGTTAGCGACAACGTCGCCCGATAAACTGAGAGAACTCAGGGTGGGACTGGAGAGTATCGGCTCGCCGGGATCCTGATACACTTCCTGCGATTGCACCGTGTGAAGCGGCGTCGACGGATACGACCTGGAGCCGTTGCTGTCCTCGGCGTACGACGGGGTGAATGCGGAGACCGGCGCCGGCAGTGGTGTGTTCGGGTATGAGCGCGACTGAATGATCTTCTGCAGCGTGCCGCCGGCGTCGGTTAGGATGCTCGACGCGTCCAGCATGTCCTCTTCCGACAGGTTTAGATTCGCGTTCGGCAAAACGTCCAAGACGATCGCGCTGTTCAGCGTCTCCTCGGTCTGTTCAGGCAGCATCTGCAGACCCGGCTGGTCCTCTTCGTCCAAGATCGTGAGGATGTTACTGATGTTCTCCGAGGTGATCCCCTTGTCCGTAATCAGGAACGGTGGTTCCGACATGAAGTTCGCTTCGTCCAACAAATACGCGCCTTCCTGCCCGATGCCGGAGCCGAAGTCGTTGTACTCGCTCGGCACCGGCGTGGGCGCGACCGAACTGCTGGTCGACGGATTGAAGCTCTGACTGTGCACCGTCGACAAGCAATACTGCGTGGAGATCGGGGATATGAGGGACGCGGGATTCACCATCCTGTGCAACGGCACCGACTGTGACCTGTAGAACAATTGTTCGTTGCTCAAGTTCCGGCCGGAGTGAAGGAGCTCCGTGATCTCCTGGTCGGGCGGAGGCGGTTGACCCTTTTGGTAGACGTTCTTGATCTCTTGTAGATTCTCCTGGCTCGGGTAATTGATCAGTAGCGATTTCTGTGGCATCAGATCCACAAACGCGCACGGAGTCACCTTCGGCATAACCTGCGGCAGAAGATACAAGCATGATCGCCTCGCGAAGTGGGAGAAAAAACAAAGCATGTCGATGTAAATAAAGAACTTTGGGGAATAAGTTAATAAGAAAATAAACTCGCGAGTAGCTTTAATAATACCAACTTAAACTAGTTGATATCTTAGCATCTTAAAAATAAGTAAGTTTGTAACGAATATTTTAGCCGCTGTGCGACGTATTTAAGCTGATCCGGAAAGTATCAAAGTCAGTCAAATATTAGACGCGACATATCCTAAGTCAGTTACAAAACACAATGGTCTACGGGGGGGGATATTCTCAAGCGTTATATTCACGTTCCTTCAACAGTTATCATAAAGACACTCGTAGGCGTCGGTCCACAATAGGTATTTAAAGTCTTAAGAAATTGACCAATCACAGTTGAGTGTGAGGAGAATAATTAACCGTGATTGGTCGATTTCTTAAGGCTTAAAATACCTATCGTGAACCGACGCTGACTTTCCTCGCACAATCTCGTACAATCGATTCGCTCTCTCACCTCCGTCGACTTGGTCGTGGCTACCGGCGCGTGTCGCGCGACCTCCGTCCCGCTGGAAGTCGGCACGATGAAGGTGTCGTTGTTCTTGTTGGTGTACGGCACGCCGCACGAGATGGAACGCGCGAGCATCTTCTGGCCGCGCGATCTCGAGCTCGGCTGCAGATTGCTGCGCGATCTCGGCACCGGGGTGTTGCGGGGCGACACGAACGGGCTTGCATTCGCCGAGCTCGACTTGGACGCGCGGCCGTTGATCGGGGAATGCGGTCCGGGCGAGATCGGCGTGAAGTTGAATATCCTGCGTCGCGTGTTCGGGCTCTGCGGCACGGTGTTGACAACCGCCGGCGTCGTCGCCTCTTGAACGTGCTCGACGACGTTCGTCTCGAAGCTGACGCGACGGCGCGTGCTGCCCGGGTTGGGATGATTGAGCGTCGGCAACACGATATTGTGCTTCTGCGTCGTGTCTCGCTTCTCGACGGCGACACTCTGCCGAACGACAGTCGTCGGCAGCAGCTCGGCGGCGGCGGCGGCTGCGGCGGCGGCGGCGGCCACGATGGGCGCCTTCAGATTCTGCTGCAGCATCAGCCGCAGTTGCGACACCTTGTCGGAACGAGAGACCTGCTCGGCGTCCGAGCCCACGACGCCGGTCTCCACGTCCGAGCTGGACGAGCTGCTCTGCTGAAAGTACTGCAGCAGCTCCTCCTCCTGCTCCTGCGAATTGTTCCCGCCGTTCAGATAATCGTCCAGGGCGTCCGTGTCGATGCCCCGGAGCTTCTCGCCCTTCAAGACCGGCGTGTCTTGTAAGAGGCGGATCTGGTCCCTCGTGAGGAGTCCTGAGGACGTGTCCACCGTGCCTACGGTCGGACAGCTCCTCAACGAGTCGATATCACAGTTTTTCGCGGGCTGGCTATTATTATCCGCAGCCTCACCGACCGCTTTGCACTTGATGAACTTCGAATTTCCGGCCAGTATCACCGAGATCTTGCCGGCGCGTTGGATGGACGCTAACTTGGGTAGCAAAACATTGGAATGCTCTGGGCTCTCGTCGGCGAGCTTCGTTTGCTTCTCGGGGCTGGGTTCCTGCGGCGCTGCTACGGCTGGATTATTGGCACGTTTCCTAGAATGTTTACCTTTGACGTCGCGTTGCTGCACGGTCGCCACTACTCTAGATGTGCTATTATTCTGTCCGTCTTCGCCTGATTGTACCACTACATTATCACAGTTAGACTCCAGGGAGACATTGCAGGACTGTTGCTGCTGCTGCTGCTGCTGTTGTTGCTGTTGTTGCTGCTGCTGGTTGCAAGTTTTCGATACTTTCTTTTGCCGGTTGCAAAATATGGGGGATATGATCACCTTTGCCAGGGAGTTTTGCGCGGCCACTGCTGTCGCTGATACGTTTGTACCTTGAGGTGACTGGTTAGACTTGACTTTCTTGCATCCTTTAGCGATATTTCCTTTACCGTCGACGGTTTTTTCCTTATTCTACGAAAGTGGAAATTATATCGCTGAATATCAAATTAAGTTCCTTTTTATTCATTTTTGCCGAATTAAATGACTTGTACTTCACCTTTTTATGAGTTTTATCGGAGAAAGTGACTGGCAAGTTCAAAAGTGTTAAAAAAAAAAAAAAATCGAAAGAATGTCAAGTCCAAAGGCTAAATCAAATCAACATAGATGTTTTCGTCACGTAAACTGGTATGAGTGTATATTATTATATACCTGTACAATAGTGTCCAGATGACGATGCTTCTGATCCCTAATATGTTCCCGTTGCTGAAGCTTACGTTGCAACTGTAATTGAGCCTCCCGGAGTTTCGCAGGTTTACCGCTCGTAGGCGTAGTCGGTAGATCAGAAATTGGCTCTACATAATTTATCCAATAAATTCCCATATAAGCACACACACAAAACAATATCTTTCTCTCTGGTAAAACTGAATTGATTGCAAGACAGTACACGAGTTACATGTTTGGCAAACTTCGTTCAGTGAGTTTGGAGTACTAACCTTTGTTAGATGAAGCTTTAGGCTCGACTGAAGCGGACAGTATGCACACAGCAGCCAGAGATCGAATATCGACGCAAAGATTATCAACAAGATGCCGCGCTAAGGCACTCAAGTTTGGAAATTTCAGGCCTAACAAGTTTTCCGCCCACTCCCTTATCAAGGTAGATGCAGCGCCTAACATTTCCTCGGTCACGTTCTCCTCCGAATGTTCTTCCTAAATTGGACAATACGCGACGTGTTTTATTCGAGACAAGTGGGTGGAGAAAGAAAAAGTTTGAATAATTAAAAAAAAAAATAGATCAGACGCGTAATCTCGAGAGAATGATAACGTAAGGATCTCGTCGTGCAACAAATGTTAATGCGAAAAATGTGAATTGTTTGGTTTAAAATATAACAGATGGAGAAATTTAGAGACTCGCGCGAGAGATGAGTGCAAAATTCCTTCTTAACGAAGTAGCAAGGAACTTTTATGATCGACAGAGATACTAATAAATGAAAATTATATAATATATCATCTGTGCTTGTTTGCTGCTCACAGTTTGAGGGCCAGATATCTTTGGCAGTGTCGGAGGGTCCAATTTAATTCGCTTGCGCATACCCGCATAGCAGTAGCGAGAGTTGCCTCGTGTACCCAGTCTACGAGGACGTACTCGCGGATATACTTGTTTCATGACTTTTCCAAAATCCGCCGTTGACAATGGCTTCATAGAATTTCTTAGACAATACACGCTGAAAGCAGAAATATCAGAACGTCTTCGGAGAGGAAAAAAAGTGTTTCTTCGAAAGACTATCAGATAACATACTTGTGCATCGTTCTCGCGTCATCCTTAAAACAAGTTCAATTATCGCGAGTGCGATTTCTTTCTAAATGTAGCAAATAACCGATTCGTTTGAGGCGTCGGTATAGAGCAAATAGATAATACAGCCATGTTCTTAATTTATCGGTCTCTTTATCACAACAGGCTCGTGACACAACGAGATAGAAAAGAATATGTGAAAATGTTTAAGAAAATGGAAAAAATATGCATATATCCATGTATTATGTATTTATATGTACATATGTATTAAATATAGAATATCCTGGTAAAAGTGGACAATCTCTTAGGCATCAATCTTACGTGAGATACTTGCCCTTAAAATGAAGGTCTGAAAAGGTTTGGATTTTAGTGCGATACTACATTTTGCTCGCTTTCTTTTACCTAAGCTAAAATTGTCTTAAAGTTTACCACAACGATATATATTAACAAAAACGTATCTGATCCTGAGTATATATGTGCAGTGTATATGGTAGACAACTTACTTGTACTCGTCATAGACTTCCTGCTTCGGCAAGGAGACGTCCGGGTCTTCCTCCAGATGCGTCTTGATCCACATAATGGTCTGATGAATTTCATAACGATTTCCTAATGGATTTAACGGCTGCCTCAGAGGATCGATAGTACCACTGGGATTTGTCAGCAATAAAGGAAGTTTCAGGTACAATAATAACTTTTCCTCTGTCTTGAGTCGTTCCACCTGTGAGAAAATCTCCTGCACGCGCACCTTGGATTCTTCGCTATAATTTAAATAATTCTTCTATATTATTATTTAATTCTACCATTCAAAACAATTACTTTCATCAATTATTCAATGACTGTAATTTGATATTACAGGAAAACGTAGAGAATTCAGTATGACCACAAACACACACATACAAATAAACCATAAACTAATCAATTAGGTTATGTCATTAGCAAAATAAGTAAAAAAATATATCAAGTATTTTTAAAATACTCTACACACATAAATATCCATAAATAAAATATAAAATACCATAAATACATACTTCTTTTATATAATATTAATCAACACAGAAATTCTTTTAAAGCTGTTGTTCTATTTCACAGAAAAATACATAATACTATCTATATTGCACATGACAAAAAATTTGAGAAAAGAAAGTTGAGTTTACTGTTTAAAGTTGAGATATTTTATTACAAAGTATGAAAAAAAATAGGATAAAACGTACAATGAAAAATAACTATATATAACTGAACTAGCAGAACAAATATCCCAAATCTCAAATAAACACTAAGATAGCTCTGGCAGATAAGTGAAGACTTTTAAGAACTCATTGGTGATACAACAATGGTATAACTCACCTACAGATATCCCAAGATAGATAAGGTAATTTGTCATTAATATACATTCTTAACAAGTTACTTTATATAGAACACTAGTAAAGGAACAAGGAGGAATCCAATGTGCGACACCGAAACGAGGAGGGAGAAAAAAAAGCTTTGATCGTTGCTCGAGAAATAATCGTCCGGAATGAAAATCGACTTAACCTGATGCCATCCTCTATCATGATCCGAATCTTGTCCTGCTTGGAAGTGCTATGGTTGGCCAGTGTTGCGAATTTCGTCGCAACGATGTCTTGAATCGGACCATTATCCTCATGAAAGCCATTCGAAACGAACCTGCTGCCGGCCGGCACCGCCGACGGCGGCGGTGGCGGTGGCGACGGCGGCGGCAGCAGCGAAGACTGCTGTCGTTTCTCGACGACGGCGGCGGCGGCGACGACGTTGGCGGCTGTGGCCGACGAGGCGGTGTCGCCATTCTCCACGCAAGTGTCATTGTACTCTTTTTTAATCCGTTTGCCATCGAACGCGCTCTCCTCCTCGCTCCTGACGGGTGTTTTGCAGGATTTCGTCTGATCATGACTGTCAGTACTCATCGTAACCCAAACCTCCCCGTGCCGCCCGTCCCGCCCCGGTCGTAGCTCACGTATGCGGAAACGTATCGCCTCCCGGTGCACCACAGCGTTTTACCATCTTGTCATGGTTGTCTGCCGGATCACACCTTAACGCTCTGGCATTAGCGCCATTACTCGACGTGATGTTCGGCGAGAGGGCTGCCACACGGCTCGCCGGAACACATATGATGTACAGCGACGCGCGGGCGCGGACCCGTCATAATAACGGCACCGCGCACGGCAGCCGATCCGAGCGCTCGGGAGCAATCGGACCGAACTAGAGAGGACAACACGTTGCGCCCGAAAATCCCTAGCGGGATACCCCGGATCCCAGTGACTACCTGGCTGACTCTCGGGACTAACTCTTATCAAACTAATTCACAATGAATCGATAACAACGATTTTTAATGATACAATTTGTCGTCGAACACAGAAACGTTTGATTCCTTCCGTGTTAGCGAAATAAAGATGACAGGCTTGTCCAGCCTCGTCGTTCTAGGCTGGCCGAACACGACCAATCAAATGCGTCGGGTCTGAAAACAGACCACAGGCCCTCTCCCGCCGATACATTCAAGTTTGCAATTCTTCATACAAACTGAATGAGACGAGCCTCATCGCGTCAGTTTAATTTAAGAATCCTCGAAGTCTCATTTTTCAACGTCGAGCGAAGGGAGATGCCGGAGCGAGGGAGGAGAATGCAATTATAAGTATTTGATGGACAGGATAAACACACGACAAATTCATCCAGTAGTTTCGCAAAATTTCGCGAATCTCGCAAATGCATTTAAATTTTTCTGCATGTATATTTGCTTCAGTATTTGTGGCGATGTGTGGCACGTAGAATGATTATTGATTTAACCTTTGATGATTATTTTGTTTTAACTTTTATGTAAATAATGAGCGACACAAACCAATCACATCGTTCACTCCAAATGACAATTTTTATCAGCTGATATTGGATATGATTGAGGAGCAGGGGAGAGGGGAGTGCGAGGAGGAGAGATGATAATACGAATGTTTATTCACATATATATTTTTTTGTATGGAATATATGCGAGAATGTTTCTAATTTATACTTATGTATTTTAGATTCTCAAGAATAGACTTACATAAGAATATCAAGAGAACGATGTTGCCTCCTTTGGTGGATGATAACACCAAGTTCCCTCGACTGAGAGGATTGAATCGAGATGTGCGGAAAAAAAAGAAGATTTCATCGGTAGATCTATCTGTGACGCAACGAACATTTCACAGGAAAAGATAAGATAGATTGCAAACCGTGGTAAATATAAATCAAATCCTATTGTTTTATATCACGTATATATCACATATGTATTATATATGCAGACTATTGCCGATTCGTTGCGAGATTTCAAATAGATAAATGTCTCAGTTTGTAGGAGAATAAAAAACTGGATCGAGCAACAATTGACGACAAATGTAAAATAGAACTTGTTCCCTATTGCGAAGAAATCCTGAGATTTGTCTATCAATAAGAGTCAGCAATAAGAGCAACAAAAAATTCAAGGAACATACGCACGCACGCGCACACACACACACACACACACACACACACACACA